>NW_006408943.1:820889-863955 GCF_000296735.1 Chrysochloris asiatica | reverse complement strand
TTTCTTCATGTATGATGTTCTTGATGTCATTCCACATCTCTGGTCTTTGGTCTTTAGTGTTTAATGTATCAAATCTGTTCTTCCAATGATTTCTAAATTCAGGTGGGATATATTTAAGGTCATATTTTGGTTCTCGTGGACTCGTTTTCATTTTCTTCAGCTTCAATTTGAATTTTCTGATGAGTAATTAATGGTCTGTTCCACAGTCTGCCCCTGGCCTTCTTTTCACTGATGATATGGAGGTTTTCCATTGTCTCTTTCCATAGATGTAGTCAGTTTGATTTTATGTATTCCATCTGGTGAGGTCCATGTGTATATTCGTCTCTTATGCTGTCTAAAGAAGGTATTTGAAATGAACAAATCATTGATATTGCAGAATTCTATCATATGTTCTCCAGCATCATTTCTACCACCAAGGCCATATTTTCCAACTACTGATCCTTCTTCTTTGTTCCCAACCTTTGCATTCCGATCATCAGTAATGATCATCTTGATTGCATGTTTGTTCAATATCAGATTGAAGAAGCTGGTAGAATTCCTCTATTTCATCCTTACTGGTTTTAGTGGCTGGTGCATAAATTTGAATAATAGTGGTATTAACTGGTTTTCCCTGTAGGCACATGGATATTTTCCTATCACAGACAGCATTGTACCTCATGTCTGATCTGGATATGTTCTTTTTAACAATGAATGCAACACCATTCCTCTTCAATTTGTCATTTCAGGCATAGTACCATTTGGTCATAAGATTCAAAATGGCCAATACCAGTCCATTTCAGCACACTAATTAATGTTTATGTGTTCAATTTCATTTTTAACAACTTCCAATTTTCTGATTCATACTTCGTACATTCCTTGTTCCGATTTTCAATGGATGTTTACAGCTGTTTCTCTTCATTTTGAGTTGTGCCCCATCAGCAAATGAAGGTCCTGCGGGCTTTTTTCTCGTGGGCTTTACTCCATTCGCATCAACACGGTCAAGTCTACTTTGAGGAGGCCGCTCTTCCCCAGTCGCATTTTAAGTGCCTTCTTACCCGAGGGGCTAATTTTCTGGCACTATAAACTACCAGCTGCTCCGCGGGAGAAAGATGAGGTTTTCTACTCCCGTAAAGATTTACGCCCTCGGAAACCCTGTACAGGGTCGCTATGGGTCGGAACCGACACGACGGCACTTAACAACAACAACAAATATCTGACAGTGATTCTCTGTTATTCATAAGGTTTTCAGTGACTAAATATTTGTCAGTAGTTCGTGATTCCTTCTTCCTAGTTTGTCTTCATCTGGGAAGCTCATCTGAAATCTGTGCGCCATGGGTGACCCTGCTGATATTTAAAATACCGGTGGCATAGCATTCAGAATCACAGCAACTCACAAGCCACCACAGTACGACATAGTGACAGACGAGTGGTGGAAAGCACCCCTAGGTGTCCCATTATCCAATATCAATGAGTGAGAAGCCTAGCACTGGAGAGCCATTGGAGAGTGTCATAGCTGGAAGCAGCTTTCCTAGTGCTGGAATCCTCATGGGAGCTCAGAGTTGATCCCTAGGGAATCCATGTCTCCCAAATGACTTATTAAAACCCCTTAATGTAGCCCATTCTGAGAAGAGCAAAGTGTAGAACATGCTATGCTCTCACATCATCCCCTCCCCACATACTTCGTGCCCTGAACCATGCAGGCTCCCACTACCAAAGAGATGGTCAGAAAAGAACATTGGCAAATGTAGCAGACTCCTAATTGCCTACCCAACATCTATTCTAGCTTTCCTCTGTAGAAACAACCTAAGCTTTAGAGACCATCTAAGTCTACACCTCTCCCAGTCTGTCCTGCACTAGTTGTGATCATGTGATTATGGTCTGCTCAATAAGATGTGAGCAAAGTATTGTCTGGTACATCCAGGAAGTCTCCCTAAAGGGAAGGGCTCCTGCTTGGGATGTGTAGGTGGTGACTGGAGTTCTGGTACTCATCTCGCACCATGAGGATGACAGCATGCTGGAGTGATGATCCCCATCAGCTCTCTATAGCCAAACACATCCAAACTACAAAAGCAATATAAGGTATTCATCTTGTTTAAGATATTGTCATTGAGAATTCTTCTGTTAATTCTAGTTAACCTAATTTCAGTTGGTGTGTATATAGAACAGAACTTTCACACACCTCATGCTACCAAGCCTACTGCCAGCTTGCCTTATGTTATGGAAATCAGGTTAGAGTTAGCACCTACCTCCCTTGTATGCTCCAGGTGGGAAAAGCTTGGCATGGGATGGGGTGGGGGGTGGGGGGACTTTGCCCTTAACTATCTATCTCAAGTTAATTCATTGCAGTTACTGAAACCTTCTCCTAATAGATCAGGGAGGCAGATGGCAATGTGTCATTGGTTGACTGAGTGATTAGGACCACATTCCAGGAGTGAAGCCCTAACTTGTGACTAGATTTGTATCTTCAGGTCCTGGGTTATACTTTAACCTTGGCCTGGGATAGTTCAACATGGTCTCCAAGGGAGACCAAACATAGCTCATTACCTAAAATGATCCCTGCATTCTGGGAGTTTACATTCTAGATCTCACAGTACACTGGCTAGCTGGTACTCAGTAACTATTTCTTGTATAGAAGGATAGGTGGATGGATGGATGGATGGATGAGTGGATGGGTGGATGGATGGATGAATGACTGAATCTGAGTGCATTGATACCTAGTGGGTAGGTATATGAATGGATGGATTAATGAACAAACATATAAGGCTTCTACTAGATGCTGCAGGGATTCTGCTAACTGATTTACACATCACAGGTTCTCACATATCTGTCCAGCAAGTGCAACTGGAAGGATGGATGTGCCATGCTCCATGGACTACTCAGAAATCAATGAAACCTCAACACCGGGAAACAATAGGTCATAATTTTCTGTAAGACTGCAATGAACTGACCCGGTCAATGACTGCAGCTATCTGTTTTAACTTTTCACACTGTCTGTTTTTAATTCTCATGAATATCAAAGGGGTTTCAAAGGTGGATGCCAGAGAAAGACTGGCTGCATAGGGACTAGGAGAAGATTCCCCCAGAGGGATAAAGATGCAAGTCTCTCCAGGAAGACAACCTTCCACAGTCTGAGCCAGCCTGGCCAGATGAGCAAGGAGGTATGTCCTCCATAGTAGGGTACACCTCAGGGAAGGTTCTGGCCTTCCCATGGGAGGGTTCAACCACTAATTAACATTGGTTAGAACTAAGACACTGGAACACAGCATCTGCTAAAATTTAAAGTCAAGTATTATACACAGCAGCAGATATGCCTTCCCAACCACAAATATCTGGCAGGTTTGAGTATTCTTTCTTCCTGTTGGCCTTGAGACTGAGTCCAGGAGAAGGGATGCCAGTGAACCCGAACTGGTCAATAGGAACAAAGTCTAGGAGGACAAGCAAGTTGCCGGCAGCCCTGGAAATGAGGCTGTACATCTTTTCCAGGATCAAGTCACCTGTATCTAAGTCTTCTGGATTCTGGCTGAGCATGAAAATGAGTGGCCAATTACTCAGTAAGCAAGCTACGCACAGGCTTACCTGTAGTACTTACTAGTCTGTAATGAACAATTTTACACTTTTTTTCACCACATCAATGATTTGCTTCTAGGTCTGAATGGCATCTGTCTCTCTCTACCAAGCCCACAGCACCTTCCTACCAAACCAAAGCCTCTTTTCACATTGACAATCTCTGACAGGGATGAAGTACCCAATAAGCAAAGTAAGCATGTACCTAGTTAATAATCTGTGGTAAGCAATTTCATGTGTGTGAAATTCAGATCTGGTAAAACACATGTGAAATTGTCTACTACAGATTAGTAAGTAAGCACATGTAAGCTTGTGTTTAGCTTGTTTATTGGGTAATCTGACCCTGTGACTGAATAAAGTAAAGATGGTCAGTTTCAGGCTGCCTCTAGGGCTCCAAAACCTTGGCTGTACCCATCTCCAGCATAGAGGCCACTGGGGTTTCTCCCTCCAAAACGAATAATTATTGGGAAAACCCTCCAGGCACTAAGGACTCTCTGGAAGACAGTGCCAGCAGAAGCTGTTAGTTAAATCTACTTCTTTCTGAAGCTCCAGACTCATTTGGCTGGGCTTCTGGGGCACACGTTGCCAGCGCAGCCTCGGCTAATAAGTAATTAGAAGATAATTAACATTTGTAACATACAATGGGAAACATCTGGACCTACTGACTTATTAAAACCTAAAAACCTGATTAATCAATTCTGTGCTGAGCTAGAGAGCAAGCTCAGGCTAGGAAATAGATTTCCTTCAGCTCAGGCCTCTCCACTCCCATCAGCACCTTGCAAGAGCATCAGCCTCAGTGTCTCCTACACTTGGAATGTGGCCTCTGCCTGTCCCTGCTCCCCATGCTTTCTGCCTCTCCACACATCTCCAAGGATCAGAGAGAAGTACAGAGACCCAGTCCTTTTCCACTAGCCAAAGGTCTCATGCGATGGATGGAAAAGCCAAAATCATGGTGATAACCATGTCCACTCCCAGACCCTCTCTCCTGCCCCAACACTCAGCTAGAGCTTGGGAAGAGCAGAAATCTAGATGCCCACCTCCACCTGAGATGCCTGTGGCTTGCCCTCCAACAAGGCCTGTGATTCTCAGTCTTCCACCCCACACACCAAAACCAAGCCCAGTGCCACTGAGCCAAATCCAACTCATGATGACTCCATGTGACTGAGCAGAATATAAGATTTTTTTTTCTTGGTTGTAATCTTTACAGAGGAGTTCTGGTGTGGTACCATAGGATAAGTGCTGAACTGCTAACCACAAGCTGGCAATTAAATCCACCAGTCACTCCTTGGAAACCCTATGCAGAGTGGCTATGAGTGAGAACCGACTTAATGGCTCTTAACAACAATAATCTTTCTGGAAGAGGATCGTCAAGTCTTTCTTCCACAGTAACATTGGGTGGGTTCAAACTCTAATCTTTAGGTTAGTATTCAAGCACAAACCACTTGTTTTTGCCACTTAGGAACCACAGACAGAGAAGAGCAAAAACTAATGAGCAAAGATCCCTCCAGCCCATACCCATCTCTGTGAATATATGAGCAGGTGTCTTGGATTCTGGTTGGTCCTTCCCAGCACTGCTTGGGACTATGCCTTCTGCTCCCCTGGTGGCTTAGTCTCTGATGCCTCCAGCTCCTCCTCCTTTATCTTCTAAGCAGCAGGGCAGGAGAACGAGGTGTGAGAACACATGTATTTGATGAGCCAGAACGCTCTTCCCAAGTGCCTTGGTTTCCAGCCAAAACATTACGATGTTGCTCTACCAACTAATCATCCTCTCTGCGACAGGAGGGTGCAGAAATAAAACGCCTGGTGTTTCTGTGGATGTGGGGGAACATCAATTAGAACTGTGGTGATTCTCCCCTGTGAAGCTGAGAGGCGTTGAAAGCCTGAGGCTGCTCCTTGAGTACCAAGCAAAGCCATTTCCCCAGGATCTGTTTTTGACAAGTCTAACAGGCTTTTTTTTTTTTTACAATTCTCACCTTTTATACAGAAGACCCAGATTCAATTGCCGACCAGTGCACCTCATGGACAGCCATAAACCTGTCTTCCAGTGGAGGCTTTTATGTGGTGATACTAAGCAAGTTTCAGTGGAGCTTTCAAATTAAGACAGTAGAAAGAAAGACCTGGGAATCTCCTTTGGAAAAATGAGCCCATGAAAATACTATGTATTGCAATAGTCCAGTCTGCATCTAATCATGAGGATGGTGTAGGACTGGCAGTATTCATTATGTTGTGCATGGGGTTGTCATGATTCAGAGGCAGACTCAATGGCAACTAGAAAAAATAACAGATACATGCTCCATTTCTTTCTCCTTTCAGGAAGAAATCTGAAGAGAAATCAGTCAGATGAGAACCAGAGATTTTCCTAGTCTCTAAGGATGATGTCCAAGAAGTTCTGGTAGCATAGTGGTTATAAATCGGGCTGTGAACCTTAAGGTCAGCAGTTCGAAACTACCAGCTGCTCCGTGGGAGAAAGAAGAGGCTTTCTGCTCCCGTAAAGATTTACAGCCTCAGAAACCCTGTAGAGGGTCGCTATGAGTCCGAATCAACTCCATGGCACATAACCACCACCACCACCACCAAAGATGATGCCCACCCTGCCCCTCCCACCCAGTGGCCATGATTGTGATTCCTTTCTCTCCTTCTGGAATCCACTTCCTCCTCCAGTCCAATCATGTGATTCTGGCAGGAACTAATCATGACATTCAAACCCTCAGGCCAAATTGACAGGCTCAAGGGTCAGACAAATGATGTGAGTTGAGCCAATAGGAGACCTGCCCTGGGATTGTTCTCCATCAAACTAAGTAAGGAGGCCTTTCTTGTCTTTGGTTGAGAGAGGGTAAGGATAGAAGTCCAGATCAAACACAATTAGTTAAGCCACACGGTTTCTGCCCTCTAGAACCTTATATTCTAGGCATCACAGTACACTGGCTGACTGGTACTAAATAGATATTTCTTGGGTAGAAGGACAGGTGTATAGAGGAATGGATGGATGAGTGGATGGATGGGTGGATGGATGGATGGATGGATGGATGGATGGATGGATGGATGGGTGGATGGATGGGTGGGTGAATGGATGGATGGATGGATGGATGGATGGATGGATGGATGGATGGATGGATGGATGGATGGGTGGATGGATGGGTGGGTGGATGGGTGGGTGAATGGATAGATGGATGGATGGATGGATGGATGGATGGATGGATGGATGGATGGATGGGAGGAAGAGAAGGAAGATGGTTAGAAGAATGAGTGGTGGTGTGCTGTGGAGTCAGTCCCAACTCATAGCAACCCTGTATAGGGTTTCTGAGGCTGTAAATCTTTATGGGAGCAGAAAGCTTTATCTTTCTCCCCAGAACGACTGGGAGTTTCAAACTGCTGATCTTGAGGTTAGCAGTCTGACTTGTAAGTACTACGCCACCAGAGCTCCTTAGAAGAATGAGTAAATAGCTAGATGGATGGATGTGGGTAGGAGAAAGAGAATGAGGGAGGAAGGATGATGGGTGGATGAATATAGATATATGGATAATAGATATAGATAGATATGTTGTTGTTAAGTGATGTCGAGTCGGTTTCGAACCATAGCGACCCTGTACAGGGGTTTCCAAGGGTGTAAATCTTTACGGGAGTAGAAAGCCTCATCTTTCTCCCGCAAAGCAGCTGGTAGTTTCAAAGGGGTGAGTTAATAGATATAGGGGTGAGTTGAATGGATGGATGGATGGAAAATTAGATGAATTGATAGATGGAAGCATGTGTAGATGGATGGGTATAGTCCATTTTAGGGCTTTGCAGACTTGATTCCTTACATGGGAAGGCAGCAAGCTTAAAAGAACAAAGCCCATGCACAAAGGGGCCAATGTAGGACTTGGGGATGGAGATGACGCTGCAGGAAGATGATTGATAGCACTCGGGTATCTAGTTCCCTTAGAGCTACTTCATTAAGAACCTCCCCAGAGTTCCATTTAGTGAGCTGATGGATTCTTGTTTCTGCACAAGGTAGTGTGAGCTGTGTTCCTACTATTTCCAACCAGAATGCTGACTAATACAAATTTCCTCTACTTGTTCCCGGGTATTTCACCCAGCCAGACACAGCCACCCAGCTAAGAGATGGACTTAGGGGAAAAAAAACAACAAAAAGGAAACAGAGTTAAGAATGACTTAATATGATATTTAGCAATTTAATATAACCAACAAATTAGCAGGGGGGTGGGAATTGACCTTCCATGGATGTAAAAAAAAAAAAACCGTTTACATGTTTTTAAAATGACAAAGACTGCCCTCATTTGTATTCAGCCAATTCATGTTTTCAACAGAAACCTTCCTTCTGCAGGACCTGGCTGGATGTAATTCCACCACAATGTTGGTTTTCAACAGATTCTTTTTTTCTTGTGGGTTTTTACATACATGGAGTCTCTGGGTTGCACACATGATGACTGCTTGACTGATAACCAAAAGTTTAGAGGTTCAAGACTACCCAAACATGCCTTGAAAGAAAGTCCTGGCAACTGGTTTTACCAATAAATAAAATAAGTGAATGTAGCTTTTCCCCAGAGGGAAAAGAAAACATTCAGTACAGCAACATTCAGGCAGACACAGGACTCAGAGAGTGAGGGGAACTTTAAGAGTCTGACTCCACCCCTTCAAGTCAGACTTGGACAAGGGAGGTGAGACCAGCCAAAGACAAGAGGGACATCAGGCAGAAAGTCCTATGCCCTTGTAACTTTTGCAACCACCCATGTTGTAATTGTTAGGTGCCATTGAGTCAGTACCGACTCATAGCCGCCCTATGCACAACAGAACGAAACACTGCCCGATCCTGGGCCAACGTCACAATTGTTGCCACGTTTGAGCCCACTGATGCTGCCATTTTGCCAATCATTTTGCTGGGGGTCTTCCTCTTTTTCTCTGACCCTCCACCTTACCAAATAGGATATCCTTCTCCAGTGACTTGTCCCTTCTGACAATATGTCCGAAGCACGAGAGACGAAGTTTGGCCATCTTGGCCTCCAAGGAGCATTCTGGCTGTACTTCTTTTAACACAGATCTGTTGGTTCTTTTGGCAGCCCACGGCACTTTCAATATTCTCCTCCAACACCATAACTCAAAAGCATCAGTTCTTCTATGGTCTTCCTTATTCATTGTCCAGCTTTCACATGCATATGAGGTTATTGAAAATAGCATTCTTATCAATGGAGAAGAGATTGAAGTTGTCAAGGACTTCATTCTTTTGGATCAACTATCAACACTCATGGAAGCAGCAGTCAAGAAATCAAAGGACGTATTGCATTAGGTAAATCTGCACAAGATCTTTTTAAAGTGTTGAAGAGCAAAGATGTCAGCTTGAGGACTATGGTGCACCTGACCCAAGCCATGGTATTTTCAATAATCTCATATGCATGCAAAAACAACCATTCATAAGAATAAATAAGTCTCCCCACTGCACAACTGGAGAGCATGAGGCCCACTGCTGGGACACAGTGAGGTCAGAATTCGAACTCAGGTTCACCTGGCTCTCAAGTCTGTGTGTTTTCTGCCACATGGTCTGGATATTTCCAATAGCATGCTACCAAAACTACCAGCCTGAGCTCCCTCTTCAGGATCTGATGCCAGCCTCTGGGACCCCCATGTCATCAATCAAAACTTATTGCCAGGTTCCACCCCAGGGCCAATCACCATGGCAGTCCATGCTGGAAAGAGTGGTCTTGGGAGGTGAGGAAATTAGAGCCATTGACTACTCAGCAACAAATTTGCAAAGAAGCTGGTCTCACCCTGTGCCAGCGGCAAGGTCTGTGTGGGCAATTCAGGTCTATGAGCCCTTAAATTATTGCTGGCGTATCCCCGAGTCAGGCTGCTGCAGAGCCGAGATGGAGCATGCAGGAGTGAATGACAGCTCCAATAAATGCTCTCATGCCAGGAAAATAGCATTACCACGCGAGAGGGGCTTCAAAAAGTATTGAACTTCAGGAAGAAATAAAATAAAAATAAAATGGCTCTGGCGCTCCCAGGCACTTCGTCATTACTGCCAGATGCAGTGGGGGGAACAAAGGCTCATCATCAGATAAATAATATCTCACTGTCCTTGGCGGACAAAGGCTTTATATTACAGTGTGTGTGTACATGAGTGGCCAGTCGATGGAGCAGGCGTCTGGTGCAGGGGAATCTGGGCGACACAAGAAAAAGCCTCAGGGGTCATCTAGGGCAGCCTACTCATTCACAGAGGAAGGAACTGAGGCCCAGATCATGCATCAGGGAAGTTGGTGGTTAGAAGTATTCAAGCAGGCAGGCAAGTGACAGAACTCTGGCAAGATGGATGCTTCAGTATCTTGAGCATGGGTCACTCAAAGGCCTGTTCCTGGGCAACTGTGCAGTCAACCTGCCAGGCCAAATTTCTCAAGAACCTTCTCTGGACCCAGCTTTGTCTGTGTGTTCAGGGAGAGAAGAAGAAAAAGTGAGACCTGGAGCCCCAGGACACTCCAGGCCTGCTACTTGCTTCTTCCTAGTACTGATATTCAGAGTCCTCCAGGAGCCAGCTGAGTCCTACTCTGAATATGATTTCTCCCTCTGATTGACTTATGCCCCTGTTACTGAGTCTCTGTCTTTTCCAGTAAATGTGAACCCACAAGCTCCCCCATTTTCTCTGCACAAATCTGCAATGAAGTCAATGGGTCAGCTCCACAAGGCAGTGCCTAATCCTGCTCATAGCTGCATTCCCAGCACCAGCAGTAGCTCCTGGAACCTGGATGGGTCAGAGAGGCAAGATTCTACCAGACATTGCACCACATAAAAGGCAGGTTCCCAAACCCTTGTCTTTGTGCTTTCCTTGCCTTCCCGATGGAGCATCCCCACCTCCCATGCAGGGAGGACCTTTTGATGCAAACGTATGCTCACTAGGTCAGCCCTAGGTCCTGGTTCTATCTTAGACTCAACCATCCCCATATTTGGCTAGTCCCACTGTACTCCACCACTCATCTGTCAGTTTGTCTTACTGTGGTGGCTTGTGAGTTGTGGTGATTCTGGAAGCTATGCCACTGGTATTTCAAATACTAGCAGGGTCACCATGGTGGACAAGTTTCAGATGAGCTTCCAGACGAATACAGACTAAGAAAAAGGAGTGACGAACTACTTAGGAATATTTAGTCACTGAAAGCCTTATGAATAGCAGAGAAACACTGTCAGATACAATGCTGGAAAATGAGCCCCTCAGGTTGGAAGGCACTCAAAATGTGACTGGGGAAGAGAAGCCTCCTATGAGAGTTGGAAATGCAAAGGTAGAAGTTTTGTAACAAGGAAGGGAGTGATTAATTCTCCAGGATAGGAGCGGAGGCCTCTGGGACCATCAACAGAGAAGAGCTGAGAGCGGGACCCTACCCAGAGAAACAGAGATGCCTGAGATAGAGACAGAGATGATGACACGGAGTGATGAAGCGACTGGGGACTTTGGACCCAGAGAGGGAAAGGGACTGTGGGCCGAAAACTAGGGGGAGGAGGGGGAAGTGTAGGGGGCGGGTTTCTGGGATATACCCTTTGGGTGGTTGAGGATGCATGGAGGGAATTGGAACCATGGCAATGAGATGATATATGATGGAATGAATGTAAAACTAAAGTTCTCCCATGTAAACTATCATATAATTCACAATAAAACATTAAAAAAAAAAAAAAAAAGACTAAGAAAAAGATCCCATACTAAAGTGGGGGGGGGTGTCCAGATTATTTGCTGATTACCGGGATGTGGGCATTGGGGTGAGGGGAGGGAGGGGAAGGTGGATCACAGAGTAGAGTATAGACACAGGATAGTTTTGCTGTTGGGGAGGGGGCCAATACACAAGAAGGGGAAGGCAGATGGGAGAACAATTAGGCAGGTTTGCATGGGCTAAGTAGGACAGAGGTAAATGATGATGTATGCACAACCTTGTAACAACAGGGCTCTGGGATACAGGGTTTGAGGAACGGTTGGAATGGGGAAAAGGGGGAAAATATGTTAAAATGCTTGGCTGCCTTTTGAATCGGGTTTCCCTTGCATACCATTATCAAATAGACACTTGAAGGGGAAAGAAAGGAATAGCCAAAAATATCACTATAAAAAGCCTGTAAGCCCAGCTTCTCCCTATAACTGATTGTTGTTGTTGTTGTTGTTAGGTGCCATCGAGTCGGTACTGACCCAAAGCGACCTTATGCACAGCAGAATGAAACACTGCCTGATCCTGGGTCAACCTCACTATTGTTGCCACGCTTGAGACCATCGATGCTGCCACTTGACCAATCCATCTCGTTGGAGGTCTTCCTCTTTTTCTCTGACCCTCTACCCTACCAAACATGATATCCTTCTCCAGTGACTGTTCCCTCCTGACAATATGTCCTAAATATGACAGACGAATGCCTAAAATGGGGCTACAACATGCCCAGTGAAGGAGGCTTCTTGCGAAACCATTGCATTACATAACACAATAGGTAGAATCCTAAACCCCATCAAGAATCTTCTGAGGTGGGATATTTCCACTTGAAAGGACAAGCAGACCAGCCTGGAGTGGCTAGAAAAACAGAAGATACTTCTTGAAAGAAAGACCTACAGGAAAATACAAAATAATAATGGCAGTCTGACTGACTACTACAAGAACAAGCAAGTTGCTCTCCAAATAAGACATCAAGGCAAATGGATGGGTCCTTTCAGGGCAAACCCCCTTCCAAGACTAAGACTCAATGGAAATACACGAGCAGACATGCGTTCTGATTGGTGACCACGTTCATCACCAATAAGGGAAAGTGAGGGGAAAACAGCAATGAAGCTGCGATCTAAGCCCTACAGTGTTTAATAGACTCCTGTGAACCCCTGTGGAGACCTGGTTGTCCAGCATTGTAACAAGACCTGGGAACTCTTGGGCCCAGGGTCAGTGGCATAGCTACAGAGGACTAGAATAGAGAGTGAAGCATCCAGCTGATAAGAAGAGAGAGTATATGCACAAGAACACTCACACTTGCAGATAATATCCAGTTGACCTACCTTCAATGGCTGGATGATCAGAGCTCAACTAGAAGAAGAAAGAAGAGGATAAAAAGCGTAATCTGATACAATTTGATGAACTTGACCTACACCTATGGATATAACTCAAAAGAGGGAACAAATCTTTACAGCGAGGATCATTCCCATGCTCTCAATACACAGGGTAGACACGAATGGACAACTTGGACATTGGCTACCCAAAACGGGGAGAGGGGGCCACAAAGACAAGAAGTGACTGGCTTACAAGCTTTCAAGAGGGAGCCTACATCCAGAGAGCATGGAGGAAGATAGAATCTCCACAGAGTAGTATCCAATCTGTCTGGGAGGGGCTGATGAAAGGAGATGGGGATAGCACTCATGTGGCACAATAGTGAATAATTACTATCAGGACTGACTGTGAGGGTTGGAAATGTAAAGGTAGACATTTTGTAGCAAAAGGAGGGAGTAATTGACTTTGCAGTCCAGGAGCAGAGGTCCCTGGGACCATCAAGGGAGAAGAGTGGAGTGCTTGACCCTACCCAGAGAAACAGTGATGCCAGACATGGAGGCAGAGATGATGACGTGTAGAGATAGAGTGGCTAGGAACTCTAGACCCAGAGAGGGAGAGGGGCTGTGTGCTAATGACCAGGGGGTAGGCTTGCATGGTATATACCCTTTGGTTGGTTGATGATGCATGGAGGAGATTGTAACCATGGCAATGAAGTGATATACGATAGGATGAATGTAAAGCTAATGTTCTCCCATGTAAACTATCACATAATTCACAATAAAACATTTTTTTAAAACCCTTAATATGATTCTATCTGCAAAGCTCCTTTAGTCACGTAAGGTCACCTTCACAGATTCAGGCATTAGAATGTGGGCCAGGAGACTGGACGTTTCTCATACCAACCACAGTAGGTCTGTGCACTCACCAATCACTCCCAAGGGATCTATTGAGGAGAATCTGGCCCCTGTTCTACAAGGATCAAATCACGAGTCAGAGGTGTTAACTAGCTGCCTCTGGTCAGATGCCTGCTGCATGGAAAGGTCAGGAATGAGTCTAGGTCTGTTTGGTTCCCCCAGTGTTTCCAAGAGCCCATGCCCCATCACCTCTCTCCTCCTTCCACCTCCACTTCTCCATAAACACATGGCTCCAGTCCCTGTGAGAATCACTCTGTCCAAAACTGCATCTCATCCTGAGGTTTGGCAGACATGGACTTACAGAAGGTGATCTCTGAGGTTCTCTTCCTAAGTCAGGCTTTCTCTGGTTAGATTTCCTCCAACATCAGCCCAGTGAGGTTCTAGGGCCACTGCTGGCCTAAACAGAGCCTTGATGCCACATAGAAGGTGTCCACACAGGTTCATCCTGCACCCAAAACAAGGCTTAGCAAGTAGACACAAACTGGGTGTTACCAAGCATTCACCCCTGAGACCAGGTAACACATGCAACCCTCCTGTTGGGGCCTAATGCAGGCAAGCCAAGCCAAGCCATCTGAGCACATCCCTCAGGGACAAACAGTGCTGCACTCTGAAGGTACCCACAGGGCCAAGGCACCCATTAACCACCCTGCCTTGCACTGACTTTGGTTTATACAAAAATCTAAAGTTTCTAAATGAGGCAATGTTGTTTTAAAATCCTTTAGGGGTAGACATCCTGCTTATAAAATACCAGCAGGGTGAGGAAACCATCAGAGAAGAGCAACTGGTCTATCTCTCTTGGGAGAAATATTGTATGCTCGGAATGGTTCAGAGGTCCAACAGTCTTCTCAGCACTGCTTGGGCAAGTTCCTGAGGAGACACCCAAACTTTGAGCCTCCTTTCCTCAAAGAAGAGGAGATACTTTACAGAAAGCAGCAGCCCCTACTGGAAATCAGAAAATAAAATCAATCAAAACCTAGCAGATGAATATCTCATTATATCATAAATCAGCAGCATGTGGTGGGGTTGAATCATTAGAGCTGTGTGCTCTGCTTTAGGGTCTTTTATTTTTTTCCAGAAAAAGTATGAAATGAAGTGATGTTCTAACCTTGGGGTGTAACATGTTCTATGACAGAAGATTTCAAAGCAAAAAGGTCAGGCCCAAAGAGCAAGCTTTTTCTAAACCAGATACTGGGGAAAAGCAGTCACAGAAGGTGGCTGGGGTCCTACTCCCTGAATTCAAACAGGACTGGAGCAGGTGAATTACACTTCATCTCTGTTCTTATTTGGGATCCACTCTTTTTCTGGTAGATGTTGCTGAAAGACAAAAATGACTGTGGTTGACCTCGGAGCATCTGTTCACAGGACCCACAATCTATGCATTTGTTACAGATTGGATTGTGTCCCAAAAAAAGATGTGTTGTAGTTCTAACCCCTGTACCTGTAAATGTGACCTTGTTTGGAGATAGAGTCTTTGAAGTTGTATTCAGTTAATGTGAAGCCACACTGAAGTAGAGTAGCTTCTAATCTTATCAGAGCAGTGTCCTTATTTAAAAAGAAGACACATATACACACAGAGGAAAGATACCATATATCAGCAAGACAAGGACTGCCTGGGTCTACCAGAGACCAAGAGAAACAAGAAAGGACTTCCTCTAGAGCAGATGGAGAGAGCATGGCCTTGTTAACACCCTGAATCTGGACTTCTGGCATCCAGAATTGTGAGAGATACTTAGATGCAGCAGCCCCAGGAAATTAAAACACCAACCCATCCTGGACTTGAAGAAGACATTCTCCCCACCTTCTTGCTCCTATAGCTATAATGACTCTGACATGGCTCAGGATGTCATGTCTAAGAAACAGGTTCACTGGGGGCAGGACTGGTTAAGGATGAGGAACAAAACCCTTGTGACCCAGTAGGTTCTGCAGGCAGTGTTCCCATACAAAAAGGGAGAACCCCCCACCCCCACCCACCCACCCACCCAGCTTGGATGTGCTAATCCAAATTCTCAGTATGGGCCTTCCCATCATTCCCAAACCAAAGCTAGCAGTCTCTGAACAGATTTTCAAATACAAACTTTGAAAGAGTTTTGTTGTTAACTACAGTTGAGTTGCCCCCGCCCCCAACTCATGGGGATCCCAGACACAACAGGATCAGACTGCTGTGTTCCTTGGAATGTTCACTGGCTGGTTTTTAGAAGTAGATCACCAAGCATTTCGTCGTAGTCAAGCTTTTCTTCCTAGTTCATGTTGGTCAGGAAGCTCCACTGAAAGCTATTGAACATCACACAAGCCACTACTGACAAACAGGGGATAGCTGTGCATGAGACACATTTCTGGGAATTAAACCCAGGTCTACCACTGAACCACCCCTCATCTCTCTCTCAAGTTGTCCTACTGTGCTGACCTGTATTTTACTGTAATGATGGAAGCTATACCACTGGTATTTTAAATCCAGCAGGATTAACATAGTGAACAGGTTTCAGTGGAGTTTCCAGACTAAGACAAACCAGAAAGAAGGAGAGGCGGACTACATTCTAAATGGTTAGACACTGAACACCTAGTAAATAGCAGTGGGTCATTGTTAGATATAGTGCCAGAAGATAAGCCCCACGGGTTGGAGGCACTCAAAATACGACAGGGGAAGAGCTGCCTCTTCAAAGTAGA
The DNA here is from genome assembly GCF_000296735.1 of Chrysochloris asiatica. Classification (NCBI taxonomy): domain Eukaryota; kingdom Metazoa; phylum Chordata; class Mammalia; order Afrosoricida; family Chrysochloridae; genus Chrysochloris; species Chrysochloris asiatica. Next base: position 847,853 of record NW_006408943.1, on the reverse strand, counting down.
GTTGATCTTAATGATGTGAATGGAGCAAAGCTTTGGGGACCTTCATTTACTGATGTGTCACAACACAAAATGGGAAGAATTAGCTGCAAACTTCCATTGAAAATCTGAACATAGAATGCACAAAGTATAAATCCAGGAAAATTGTAAGCTGTCAAAATTGGCAATATCTTAGGCATTAGGCAGCTGAAATGACCAATACAGTTAAACTTGTATTGGCCATTTTGAATCTAACAATCCTATGGTTTACTGTCCTGGGAATGACTAATTGAAAAGGTATTGCATGACATTCAATATGAAAGAGCATTTCAATATCTATCTTGAAGTATGCTGTCTGTGATAGTATATTATCCACACACCTACAAGGAAGACCTGTTAATACTATTATTCAAATTTATGTACTAACCACTAAAGCCAGTGATGATGAAATTGCAGAATTCTACCAACTTTTTCAGTCTGAAATTGATCAAACATTCATTGATGATTACTGGTGATTAGAACACAACAGTAAAAATAAAGATGAAGAATTGGTAGTTGGAAAATATGAAGATCAGTGATAGCACTGTGCAAAACCAATGATTTATTCATTACAAATATCTTTTTTTCAATAACATAATACACAGGAATCAAATTGACATATGTGGTAAGAGACAATGGAGAATCTCAATATCATCAGCCAAACTGTGGAACAGACATCAATTGCTCACATGCACTTTCAGGATAAAGATAAAAATAATTGAAACTCCACAACAGCCAAAATATGACCTTGAATATATATATATCACCTGAATCTAGAGACCATCTCAAGAACATATTTGATACATTAGATTCCAATAAGCATAAGTTCTTTAAAAAGACAAAAAAGAAAGCAAAGACAAAAATGGATGGCAGAAGATACTCTGAAATTTGCTATTGAGCATGGAAAAGCTAAAGCAACTGAAAAAAAAGAGCTGAACAGAAAATTTCAAAGAGCAGGTCTAGAAGATAAAGCCAAATAAAAGGGGAGAGCATGTTTAGCATTTCACAAGCTAAAAGAAATGAAGAAAAATTCAAACCTGAGCTTGAAATAATGAAGGACTCTAAGGACAAAATATTGAATGATACAGAAAGCATCAAAAGAAGATGGAAGTAATATTCACACTGAGTCATTGTACCAAAAAGGTTTGGTCAACATTTAACCATTTCAAGAGGTTGCATATGATCAAGAACCAATAGTACTGAAGGCAGAAATCCAAGCTGCACTGAAAGCAATGACAAACTACAAGCCTTTAGCAATTGATTGAACATAATTTGAAATGTTTCAACAAACTGATGCAGCACTGGAGGCGCTCACTCATCTATGTCAAGAAATTTAGAAGACAGCTCTCTGGCCAAACGATTGGAAGATCTCCATATTTGTGATCATTCCAAAGAAAGGTGATCCAACTGAATGCAAAAATCACCTAACGGTATTATTACTATCACACACAAGTAAAATTTTGAAGATAATTCAATAAACAGTTACAAAAGTACATTGACAGAGAACTGTCAGAAATTCAAGCCAGATTCAGATGAAAATGTGGAACTAGGGATATTATTGTTGAAGTTAGATCTTGGCTGAAAACAGAGAATACTGAAAGAAGTTCATTTGTGCTTTATTGAGTTTGCAAAGGCACTCAACTGTGTAGTTTGAGGACTGAGGTGCACCTGATTTAAGCCATTGTATTTTCAATCGTCTCATAAGCATGTGAAAGTTGGCCAATGAATAAGGAAGCTGTTAGAGGAATCATTGCATTTGAATTAATGTGTTCGTGAAAGCTATTGAATGTACCATGGACAGCCAGAAGAAAAAAACAAATCTGTCCAGGAAAAAGTACAACCAGAATGCTCCTTGAAGCAAGGATGGAAGGACTCTGTTTCTCATACTTTGGACATGTTGTCAGGAGGAATCAGTCTCTGGAAAAGGGAATCATGCTTTGTAAAGTGGAGAAAGAAAAAAATGCTCAATAAGATAGAATGACACAGTGACAGCAACAATTGACTCAAATATAAAAACAATTGTGAGGAGGGAGCAGGACCAGGAAGGTACCCAACAACTACTGCTGAACTATCACTGCATATTTTTAAAGAGTAAAATGGGTTTTAGGGACACTTAGACTTTAGCAGGACCTTATAAGTCCCACAGATGTGATAGAGAGAGATTCAGATGAGAAAAGCATCCCTGCATAGTCACCACAGACCCAGGGCTGGCCCACTGTCTGGCTACCACAAGGTCCCCATTAATGTGGAGCACATCCTTTTCCTAAACCACCCTGGGTTCCAGAGAGTGAGGAGTTTTCAGTCTTTGAAACTATACATGTTAAATTTCCAAATTAACTACCAAAATTACCCTGGTGGAACACACTACCCCAAGCTTCTTGGCAGGGAAATAATTCTTCAATAGTTAATATGGACTCTGTGCTGGGGACCAGGCTGTTGATTAGAGGAAAGAAAATTACAGGGATAGCTAGCATTTGCTTTGAGCTGCAGTGATGTGGAGGCATCAGGGAACTCGCAGGAAGCTGTGTGCATTGTTGGAAATGGACACACCTTCTTACCTGACCATAGAGTTGCCCACCACCAAGAAGAAAGTCACCATTGGGGACCTCACTGATACCATTGCTGTTGCCCTCTCCTCACTTATATCACCTTCCTCTCAATGCAGTCCTAATAAGGTGGCTGCCAACAAGGACAAAATAGAACACAGACAAATCAGAATGGCCTCAAAGCCACGTTGCTGAACGTGAGGGGTGATTAGATGCCACCTGTGTGCATTATGGGCTCTCCCAGGAGACAGAGGAGGGACCATCACTTCACTGAAGAACACATAGATCCCACGAGTTGGAGAAGGAGCATAATCCCCATCTCGTCCCTGGGATGGGATCCCAAAGAACAGCTCAAAGACTCGCATCCCAACCTTTGAATTTATCTTCCCATTGTTGTTGTTAAGTGTCATCAAATTGAAGTTGATTCTTCTCAACCCTATGCATAAAAAAATGAAACACTGCTTGTGTTTCACCAACCTCACAATCATTGCTAAGTCTGAGACCACTGCTGCCACAACTGTATTAATTCATCTCATAGGAGCGCTTACTCTTTTTCTCCAATCCACCATTTTACCCAACATGATATCATTCTCCAGAGACTGGTCACTCCTGATAATATTTCTGAAGTATGAGAGACAAAGTCTGGCCATTCTGGCTTCCAAGGAGCATTCTGGCTATCCTTTTTCCAACAGAGATTGGTTTGTTCTTTTGGCAGGTCCATGGTATTTTTAATATTTTCCTCCAAGACCATAACTCAAATGCATCAATTCTTCTACCATCTTCCATATTCACTATCCAACTCTGACATGCCTATGAAGTTATTGAAAATACCATGGCTTGGGTCACACGCACCTTAGTCCTCAAACTGACAACTATGCTCTTCAACACTTTAAAGAGGTCCTGAGCAGCAGATTTTTCTAATGCAATATGTCATTTGGTTTCTTGACTGCTGCTTCCATGAGTGCTGATGGTTGATCCGAGCCCAATGAAGTCTTTGACAACTTCAGTCTTTTAGCCATTTATATGTATGATGTTTATTGGCCCAGTGGTGAGGATATTTGTTTTCTTTACATTGAGATGCAACCCATACTTTGGTCTTCATATGTCAGTATTTTAAGGCCTTTTCCCTTTCAGCAAGCAAGTTTATACCATCTATATATCAAAAACTTTAATGAGTCTTCCTCCAATCCTGATGCCATGTTTTTCTTCATATAATCCAGCTTTTCGGACTTTTACTCAGCATACAGTTTGAATAAGTGTAGTGAAAGAAAACAACCCTGATGCGCACCTTTCTTAATTTTAAACCATTCGGTGTTCCCTTGATTTATTAGATCAACTGCCTCTTGGTCTATGTAGAGGTTCCTCACACGCACAATTAAGTGTTCTAGTATACTCATTCTCCACAATGTTGTCCATAACTTGTCATGAACCACATAATTGAAAGTCTTTGCCTAGTCAGTAAAGCACAGGTAAACATCTTCCTGGTATTCTCTGCTTTCAGCCAAGACCAGCTGATGTCAGCAATGATACCCCTCATTCAATATCCTCTTCCTAATCTGGCTTGAACCTCTGGAAGTCCTCTGTCAATGTATGGTTGTAGCCGTTTTTTAATTGTCTTTAGCAAACATTTACTTGCATGGATATTAATGATATTGTCTAATGATTTCCACATTCCATTGGGTCACCTCTCTTTGGAATGTGTGCAAATATGGATCTCTTCAGATCAGTTGGTCGGGTAATTGTCTTCCAGATTTCTTGAAATAGATGAGTGAATGCCTCCAATGCCCCATCAGTTTGTTGCAAGATTTCAATTTGTATCTCATCTATTCCTGTTACATTGTTCTTTGTCAATGCTGTCAATGTACCTTGGACTTCTTCCTTCAGTATCATTGGCTCTTGACCATATGCTATATCTTGAAATGACTGAACAGCAACCATTTCTTTTTGGTACAGTGACTCTGTGTAGTCCTTCCATCTTCTTTTGATGCAGTTTGTATCATTCAATATTTTGCCCATAAAATCCTTCAATATTGAAAGTTGAGGCTTGAATTTTTTATTTAGATCCCTTTAGAAATGCTGAGTATGTTCTCCTATTTTGGTTTTCTAACTCCAGATTTTTGCACATTTTATAATAATAATTGACTTGGTCTTCTCTAGCTGAGCTTTGAAATTTTCTGTTAAGCTTTTTTACCTCTTCATTTCTTCTATTTGCTTTAACATGTCTACATGAGAGAAAAAGTTTCAGAGTCTTTTCTGACATTCATTTTGGTCTTTTCCTTCTTGATTGTCTTCTAATGACCTTTTGCTTCCTTCCTGTATGGTGTTCTTGATGTAACCCCACAGCTCCTCTGGTCATCAGTTATGAGTGTCTAATGCATCACATCTGTCCTTCAGATGATCTCTAGATTCAAGGTTATTTTGGCTCTCATGGACTTATTTTAAGTTTCTTCAGTTTCAGCCTAAAATTGCATATGAGCAGTTGAGGATCTGTTCCACAGTCTGCCCCTGGCCTTGTTTTGGCTGGTGATATGGAGCTATTCCACCGTCTCTTTCCACAGATGAAGCAAATTTTATTTCTGTGTACTTCATTTATGAGGTTCATGTGTATAGTTGCCTTTTATGTTGTTTAAAAAAAGTATTTGTAATGAAGAAGTCATTGGTCTTGCAAACTTCTGTCATGTGATCTTCAGTATCATTTGTATAACCAAGGCCATATTTTCAGACTACTGTCTCTTCTTCTTTGTATCCAAATTTTGCATTCCAATCATCAGTAATTATCAATACATCTTGATTGCATGTTTGATCAAATCAGACTGAAGAAGTTGGAAAAATTCTTCAATTTCATCTCTACTGGCTTTTTGGGGTTGGTACATAAATTTGAATAATAGTGATGTAAACTGGTCTTCATTGTAGGCATACGGATATTATCCTATCACAGACAGCATTGTGCTTCAAGACAGATCTTGTTATGTTCTTTTTGATAATGAATGTGACGCCATTCCTCTTCAATTTGTCATTTCCAGCACGACAAACCATGTGATTGTCAGATTCTAAATGGCCAATATAATACTTTAAAGTCCATTAAAGCTCAATAATGCCTAGCATATCCATGTTTACTCGTTCCATTTCATTTTTTACAATTTCTAATTTTTCTAGATTCATACTTCATACATTCCATATTCTGATTATTAATACATGTTTACAGCTATTTCTCTTCATTTTGAGTTGTGCCCAATCAGCAAATGAAGGTCCCAAAAGCATCACCCTATTTGCATCATCACAGTCAACTCTACTTTGAGGAGTCACCTCTTTCCCAGTCACATCTTTAGTGCCTTCCAACCTGAGGGTCTCATCTCCTGACACTATATCTGACAATATTCTGGGGCTCTTTATCTTTGTCATGTTTCAATATTCAATGTTCTGGTTCTGACTGTTCCACTGCTATTCATAAGGTTTTCAGTGACTAAATATTCAGAATTAGTCTGTCTTCTTCTTCCTAGTCTGTTTTAATCTTGAAGCTCAGCTGAAACCTCTCTACCATGGGTGAGCCTGCTGGTATTTAAAATACTGTGGCATACCTTCCAAGAACACAGCAACACACAAACCACCGCAGTATAACAAACTGACAGATGAGTGGTGGTCACCTTCCATACAGGATATATTACAGTGGATGGACGGAGGAGAATCCTACTGCTTTGTCAGGGAGCAAGGTCTTAAAGAAAACACCCTGGATCTCTTCCTCAGACGGTGAAGTGGAGGCTGGGGTTAGTTCAGCCCACACATGGAGGACACCATGAAAGACATACCAAATATTGCTTTCAGTCTTCACCAAAAGATGGGTAGAGCTGAGGGGCCATGAAAATTCAGCAAGATGGGGGCAGGGGACAGTTTCTAGAAGAACAAACAAGCCTAAAAGTCTTCTGAACTAGCCTTGTCCACCATCTGTGTTGATGCTTTTCATTGGCAGACGTCCGGAGATGGCGGACCGTGGTGTAGGCAAATTGTTGCCAGCCTGTGATTTGTTTTGATGGACTAATTAAAGTTCATTAAGTGTCTTTAAACAATTAATACCTGCAATACCACTAGAAATCATGACAATTAAGTCTAAATTAAGTTCCACTTTGAAATTTCACTTCTAGTTCTAAATTAGCTATAGTCATTTCTATTTGATTGGGCTAAAACGGCATTTAAATTTAAATAGTTACCAGGGATCAGGAAATTCAGGGGGCCATGGACAATTACTGGCATAGGTTCTAAAGCAGAGAGAGAATATGTGCGCATGTGTGTGTAGTGGGTTTTGCTTTTTCTTGATTTGTGATACTGTAGTACATATTGCTGGTGGTGGTTATGTGCTGTGGAGTCAGTTCTGACTCATAGCGACCCTGTACGGGGTTTCTGAGGCTGTGAATCTTTACAGGAGCAGAAAGCCTCATCTTTCTCCCACGGAACAGCTGGTTGTTTTGAACTGCTTACCTTAATATTCACAGCCCGATTTGTAACCCTACATGTAATAGATATTAGCTGGTACATTTTGTCTGCCCAGATTTCTCCTCTTCCCTTTCAAGGGCAGCTCTCTGATTTTCTTCTGGGAACTCTCCTTTCTCCATCTGTGATATAATGCCATAGGATAAGTGTTCAACCTCAAGGTCAGTTTGAACCTCAAGGTCTGTGGTTCAAACTCACCATCTGCTCCTTGGAAAGCTTTTACAGGGTCACTCTGAGTTGGAACAAACATGATGGCACGTAACAACAACATACATTTAGTTGTGCTTGTGTTAATTCCAACAGTAGTTCCAAAAGAGGTTAAGTGAGTCAAGCCTAGCAGATCAGAGCCCTGCATTTCTCTGATTGATTCAGGGTAGGCATGTGATCCAGGCTAAGTCATCAGATATCATGGAACTTCTGCAGAGCATGCTGGGAGAGAATCATCTGCTCTTTCACACCCAATTGAACCTGAAGGAACATGAGATTGTTTGTTTGTGCCATCCTGCCACCATGAAGTCACAGCCAAGGAGAGAACAGGGCCAAACTAAATCAGGAAGGGTAAAGTAGACCCACAGGACACTGGTCTCCTGGATAAAGATTTCTTGTCTAGCCATATGGTTGTGTTTCTGTCCTTATAAACTGACAAATAAAATCCCAATCATGGTTGTGTTGATAGAAACCATACCCTTCCCTAGAGACAAAGATAGGTCTCATGTCTTTTGTTTTCAGAATTTGAATTTTATTTTATATGAATTGGAAACAAGAATGGTGTTATCTGATGGAATGGTTAATTATTTTTTTAAGAGACTGTTTTTTTAGACTGGTTTTAGACTGACAGAAAATAGTTTCTTTACACGTCTCTGCACACCACTTACCCTATTATTAGTATCTTATATCTATGCATCACATTTGTTATAATTGGTAAAAAAAAAAAAAAAAAACATTGATACACTCATAAACTAAAGTCCATAGTAAACATCACATGGTCACATGGATTTTGACAAAGGCACAATGTCCTGTGTCTCCTAATACAGTTTCACACAGAATAGTCCCACTGACCTGAAAATGCCCTGTATTCTACCCATTCTCCCTCATTCTTCCCTTGGGCCCCTAGAAACTGCTGCTATTTTCATGGTCTTCATAATTTTTCCTTTTTCAGAATCTCATGTGTTTTTCAAGTAGCTTTATGTTCATTCAGAGAAACCCTGGTGGTGCAGTGGTTAAGTGCTCAGCAGCTGACCTAAAGGTCAGTTCAAACGGACCTCTTCACCAGCTTCTCAGTGGGAGAAAGATGTGGCCATCTGCTCCAGTCAAGATTATCCACTGCTGTCAAGTCAACTCTGACTCATAGTGACCCTCTAGGTCAGAGTAGAGCTTCCCATACAGTTTCCAAGGTTACAAATCTTTTACAAAACCAGATTCTCACATCTTTCCCTCTCAGAGCTGATCGTGGGTTTGAACCATGGACCTTTCAGTTAGCAGATGAGCACTTCACCACTATGCCACCAGAGCTCCTTGGAAAATGTGTGGGCAGCTCTACTCTGTTCTGTAAGTGAGTAGGAATGAACTCAACAGCAGTGGATTTGTTTTGGTCCTTATGTTTTATTTTAATTCACTCTGAGATGATTTTGAAGTATTGCACAGTGCTCCTTGAGATGCAAATAGACTCCAGGCCTCGTGGGCAGCCCAGTGCAGGACTGCAGTCCACAAGGTACTGTGCTAAGAGACTCTAACATGCTCAGGGGGGTGACTGGCTTTCTGAGCATGTTTCCTTCACTCTCACAGACCAGGGTGAAGTGGGTGAAACACTGCTCAGCCATGAGAGTGAAGTTTTCTGTAAAATTTGCAGCCTCTTGCCTCACTCCTCTAGTCTGATCCTTCCTGGACTAGACCTCAGATTGCTAGAGTTTGGCAGCAGACCACCAGCACGGGAGCTGTCAACCTATGTTCTAATCCTCAATCGCCAACAGGGACAGGCCTCTTCTCCCTTTGGGACTTTGCTTATCTCCTCCATACCATGAACATGTTGTACCTGGAACTGTTGTAACAAAATATACCACAAGTGGGTAGCTTTCAAGGTCAGGACCCTATTTTCTCACAGTCTGGATCCTAAACTGGGGTCCAAACTAGGGTCTCTTCTATGTCCATTCTCTCTCTAGGCCTCCTTCGTAGTTGATGGTGTCTGTTGATTATCCTTGGTATTCATTGGCGTTCTTTGGCAGTGGTCTTTTCCCCTTGTATTCTGCTCTTCTTATAACTCAGAAGTGATTAGGTTTAGGACCCACCCTGCCCTAGTAAGTCCTCATTAACATAGCAAAAGAAAACCCCTAATTGATCACATCCATGGGTGCAGGGGCAAGGCCGTCAATACATATTTGAGGGAACACAAGTCAATCCATAATGAATGCTGCCTAGGAGTTTGGCTTGGATCCATCCAGCCCTAACTCATATAATTCTTCTGAGTGCCTACATTAGCAAACGAGTTCCAAAGACTCGCACACACCTGTGGCAGTCAGTCTGAATTATCCCAAACCTTCCTTCCCAATCAATGAAGCTGTAACTCTACAGACAGGGAATAGACTGGAAACAGACTGCTGTTTGCTCACCTGTGACCCTGGCAAGAATTCAACGTGTTTTTGACTCTGCAGTGTCTTGTGACTCCCACACTGTGAAGAACCCTTCAAACAGAGGGAAAAATCATTCCTGACATGGAACAAAATGAACAATCTACGCTGAGGCACCTGGGAGATAGGACTGCCCCTTAGGTCTGCTCTCCTAGACCTTGGAGGCAGCAACGTGCTTGTTTGTCAAGGTTGGTGAGAGGGGGACGTGTCTTCCCATCTCAGCTTTTGCCTTGGAAGCTGTCCTATTCTGACTCCAGGCGTGATCACCTTCAGTCCTCAACCACACTGGGCATTGCATCAAATATACCTCACACTCGAAGTTCTCCACAAACAGGAGCTAATTAATCCCTAAGCAATGTATCAGATGCTGTGTGCTCCAGGGGGTAACAGAGAAACTGCCTGAAGCTCCAAGTGTGCATGAGTGAAGGTGATGAAGCTATGAAACACAGACAGATGGGGAGCAGCTCAGAACCCCAGCTGGCAGAGGGAAAAGGGACAATCCACCTCTAAAAAACAAAGGGACCCCCTCACCAGATGGGGGTGGGCAGTTCATACACCTCTCTCCATCTCCCACTGACTCGTAACCCAGAAGTTGTCCTGATATGGAAAAATGATAGCACCAGGACTCTAGCTGGAAAATCCAAGCAATGTCGTTCTGGACTTTCTCATCACTGCCCACTTGCCTGGGTCATTGATGAACATCCATAGCTCCTGTTTTACAAACATCATGGCATCTTCACTGGGTACCCTCTGCATGCCCACAAGTGCTCCAGAGACAAGTGGGTGAAGTCCTAGAGCCCAACACCTGGATGGTGCAGAGTTCATCTTACACTCTCCCTAAACCTCTGCAACCTCGTATGAAAAATGGTGTAAATAGCAGTGTAATCAACCTGTCTAGTGCTTGCAACCACACAAGAAAAGCACTTCGCAGGGAGCCCATGCAGGAAGCAAATCCTCAACAAGATTTAGCAATTTTTTGAGTACTCACTGGTGGGGGGTAAAGTGGAGTATGTGTGTTGGTTTCACTGCTGGCTGAAGAGGTGACACTTGTAGGGAGAGATGATCCAAAGACTAAACTCGGCAATCTGTCCCATTAATGTCTGGTGTGGGAAGGGTGTAGATGGAGGGCTGCATGGAGTAAGAGGCATGTGTAGCATTGGGAATGGCATCACCAAGAACAAACAGAAAAGCCTAAAGAGGGAGCAAGAAACAGTAGAAGTCCTATCTTCTGGTTCCTGATCTGAACAGCACATGATCCTCAGAGCTGGAAAAGAAGCATCCACTGAGAGTAGAGAGATGAGTGAGGGCCAGGGTCTACTTATAATATAGATTGAATTGTGTCCCCATCAAAATATGTGTTGACTCCCATTTAAGGAGCTCTGGTAGCATAGTGGGTATGAGTCGGGCTGCTAACCTCAAGGTGACAAGTTCAAAACTACCAACTGTTCTACAGGAGAAAGATGAGGCTTTCTGCTCCTGTAGAGATTTAGCCTTTGAAACCCTATACATGGTTACTATGAGTCAGAACCAACTCCATGGCACAGCATCACTGCCACCACCACCACCAATCCCATTTGGGAACAGCTTCTTTTTGATGTTAATGAGGCCATCTCAGTACAGACACGCCCTAAATCATTTCTGAGTTATGTAGAGAGCAGCATAAACACAGAAGGAGTGCTGTGGCTCTTAGTCTAAGCAGTTAGAGCCCACCAGCTATTCCTAAGAGGAAATGTGAGAATTTCTGCTCCTGTAAAGATTGCAACCTTAGAAATACTATTGCAATTGATGTTTAACTGCCATTAAGTCAGTTCCAACTCATAGTGACCCTGGATAGGGTTTCAGAGGAGTGGCTGGTGAGTTTCAATCACCTGCCTTGTGGTTCAGGCAACTTTGTGGTTGAGTGCTTATCTTATAGTACCACACCAGGACTCCATAGGGATCCTATATAGGGTTTCTGAGGAACAACTGGTGAGTTTGAACCACTAAACTTGCAGTTCAAACTGACCTTGTGGTCAAGTGCTTATCCTATAGCACACACAGGATCCTGGTGAGTCAGAACCAACTTGACAATGCTTAACAACAACAAGGGAGCACAAACAGGAAGACAGATGCCAAATGAAGATTAGCAATGAACCAATGAACAGAAACTCAAGGTGACAAGGGTTTCCCAGAAGACAACATAGAGAGTCTTCTAGAGCTGGTGACCCAAATTCAGACTTTTAGCCTCCTGAATTATAAGAATACCAATTTCTCTTTCTAAAAGTCACCCACGTGGACTATTTCTGTTACAGCAGTACCAGCAAACTAAGACACACTAGTGTACATCACAAATAGGCCACAAACCTGCCATGATGATCTGATCATCTGTCTCAGTGGGCAGGAATCCAGAACGAACCTACAGGAACAGCCAAAGGAGTGGCATCAAGCTGGGAAGGGAACAGTCTGTGGCTTCACCCTCCCTGTTCCCATCTCATACACCTAACACATATTATGCTAGGAATTGGTTACAGAATTTGGACTATGTTGATACATATTTTAGAAGACGCACCTAAGTGTACCTGGATGCTCAAGTCTTTAAATCTTGCTCCAAATCTATTATCCTCTTAAATTAAAAAAAAAAAAAAAAAATGCAACCAGAAATAAAATAGGAAGAGACATGAAATATTGTAGGGATTGTAGTCAATGTCAGAATTTTTGTATGAACTATTGATTAGAAAAACTACTTTGCTATACAAACTTTCACCTAAAGCACAATTTGTGTGTGTGTTGTTTTTGTTGTTAAGAGTAGTTGAGTTCTTGTGTCTCAGCAGTACAATATACACCAGAGCAAAACACTGCCCGATCCTGTGCCATCCACACAATTGTTACACTTGAACCCACTGCAGCTGCCACTGTGCAAATCCATCTCAATGGGATCTTTCTCTTTTCACTGACACTCCACTTTACCAAACTTGAGGTCCTTCTTGTGATAAAATGTCTGAAGTATGGGAGGTGAAGTCTGGCCATCCTGGCTTCCAAGGAACATTCTATCTGTACCTCTTCCAAAACATATTTGTTTGTTCTTCTGGAAGTCCATGAAACTTTTAATATTCTTCAACACCACACCTCAAATACATAAGTTCTCCTACAGGCTTTTTTATTGTTCAATTTTCATACACATATGAGGCTAATGAAAATACCATGGCTTGCTTGGGTCAGGCACACCTTAGTCCTCAAACTGACATCTTTGCTCTTGACCACTCTGAAGAGGTCTTATGCAGCAGAATTGTCTAATGCAATATGCAATTTGATTTATTGACTGCTGCTTCCATGAGTGTTGACAGTGGATCCAAGCAAAATGAAGTATTTGAAAACTTCAGTGTTTTCTCCATGTATCTTGATGTGATTTACTGGTCCAGTGGTGAGGATTTTTTTCTTTACATTGATCTTCACCAGTATTTTTAAGTCCTCTTCACTTTCTGCAAGCAAGGTTGTATGATCTGCATATCTCAGGGTGTTAATGAATCTTCCTCCAATCCCGATGCCATGTTCTTCATCGAATCCAGTTTCTCAGATTATTTGCTCAGCATACATGTTGAATAATTATGGTGAAAAAATACATCCCTGGTGCACACCTTGTGTGACTTTAAACCATTCAGTATCTACATAAGCACCATTAAGTGTTCCAGAATACTCATCCTTCACAATGTTATTTATAGCTTGCCATGATCCACCTAGTCAAAAGACTTTGCACAGTCAATAAAGCACAGGAACTCTGACAACATAGTGGTTACGAGACCAACTGCCAACCTCAAGGACAGCAATCTGAAACTACCAGCCATTCCACAAGAGAAAGATGAGGCTTTCTGCTCCCATAAAGATTACAGTCTCGGAAACCACATGCAGGGTTGCTATGAGTTGGAACCTACTCCACGGCACACCATCATCACCACCACCACACATCTTTTTGGTATTCTCTGCTTCCAGCCAAGACCTTTGATGTTAAGAATGCTTTTTCTTGTTCCACGTACTCTTCTGAATCTGGCTAGAACCTCTGGAAGTTCCATGCCAATGTACTGTTGGCCATTTTTTAATTATCTTCAACAAAACTTTACTTGTATATGATATTAAGAATATTGCCTGATGGTTTCTGCATTCCATTGGGTCATCTCTCTTTGAAATGGATACAAATATGGATCCCTTTCAATTAATTGACCAGTTAACTGTGTTTCAAATTTCTTGTCATAGATGTGTGAGTACTTTCAGTATGGCATCAGTTTGTTGAAAAATCTGTTTGTATTCCATCAATTTCCAGAGCCTTGTTCTTTATCCTTGCCTTCAGTGCATCTTGGACTTCTTCCTTTAGTACTATTGTCTCTTGATTATGTGTTACCTCTTGAAATGGTTGAACAGCAACCATTGCTTTTTGGTAGAGTGTCTCTATGTATCCGTAACATCTTTTGATGTTTTGTGCATCATTCAACCATAAAATCCTTCAATATCACAAGTCAAAGCTTGAATTTTTTTTCTTCAGTTCTTTCAGCTTGAGAAATGCTATGCATGTTCTGCTGTTTTGATTTCCTAACTTCAGGGCTTTGCACATTTCATTGTAATACTTGACTTTGTCTTCTCGATCTGCTCTTTCAAATTTTCTGTTCAGCTCTTTTACCTCCTTATTGCTTCCATTTGCTTTGGCATCTCTACACTGGAGAGCAAGTCTCAGAGTCTCTTCTGACACCCATTTTGGTCTTTTCCTTCTTTCTTAATGATCTTTTGTTTTCTTCCTGTATGATGTTCTTGATGTCATCCCACAACTCTTTTGGTCTTCAGTCACTAGTATTTAATGCATCACATCTATTCTTCAGATAATCACTATATTCAGGTAGGATATATTCAAGGTCATATTTTGATTCTCATGGACTTATTTTAGCTTTATTCTGCTTCAACCTAAAATTGCGTATGAGCAATTAGTGGTCTGGTCCACAGTCTGTCTCTGGTCTTGTTTTGGCTGATGATATGGAGCTTTTCCACTATCTCTTCCCACAGATGGATTCAGTTTGATTTCTGTGCATTCCATCTGGTGAGATCCACATTTGACTACCACCTCCACAGCTGAAACAGAGAACCAAAAGAATTAAGCCTTGGGTTCTGCACCCTAAGGGACTCAATTCGGGAGATGAGATGGCAAGCTAAACATGACTTTTAGTACATACATTTCTTTCTTTTTTTATGTTAATAGTAGCTTTATTCAGTTGTCAAAAATTAGAAGTAACCAAGATGCCCTTCAGTAGGCAAATGGATAAACAACCTGGTACACCCACACAATGGAGTATTATTCAGTGTTAAAAAGAAATGTGCTATTAAATTACAAAAAGACATGGGGGAACTTTAAGTACATATTGCTGTGTGAAAGAAGCCAGTCTGGAAAAGCTACATATTATATGATTTCAACCATCCACACTGGAAAAAGCAAAACTATAGAGACAATGAAAAGATCAGTGGCTGCCAGGGGCTCTAGGGAAGGATGAATAGGTGAAGGACAGGGCTTTGTGTGTATAGGTGTGAGACAGACCCTGTCCACAACAGAATGAAACACTGCCAAGTCCTGCACCACCTTATTGTTGTGTGCCCTCAAATCGGTTCCAATGGCTAGCAACACTGTACAATGTTTCCTAGAGCAGCTGGTGGGTTTAAACTGCCAACCTTTGCAGTTAGTAGTCCATGCTTGAAGTCCTCCTTTGGAGTCTACCTTTTTATATACTTCACAGTCTATCAGAATATCATCCATTTCTTTTTAACCCATGTTGACTTTGGACCCTAAATCTACCTCCATCTTGCCATGAGTGTATCCTCAGATTCTAGGCACTCAGCATGCTGCCCTGCACATCGGAGGTGCTCTGCAAAGGTTGCCGGGCAGAATTGAGTGGAAGTCAATATTATTGCTTTGTTATTTCTATGAACCTTTCTAATTTCATAAAGAAAGGAATGTGCGCCTTGATCTAAATTAAATGGTCCCCTCGTTTGCACCATTTCCTCATCCAAGAAGCACGGTTAATGGGCAGCAGCTGCCAGAACTGCAGGTGGAGCATCAGATGTCCAATAATTTCCCCTCACACTGCTAGCCTACAGCCCAAGCCCCTGGGGACAAGGCCCCAAGTGACCCCTTCAGCAATGCACAAACTCCCCATCCCTCTCCTGGCAGCAACAGCAAACAGCCCCAGGCCCTCAAGAGGAGGCTTATTGGATTCCTAAGCCCTGTAACCTCCAAGCAGATACCTGTGCTGAGAATTTCCACCAGGAGCAGCTGGGGGAAGAGCACAGCACGTGAGAGCATAACATACCAATTCAATACCGGGTGCTGTTCATTAAAACCTGAAAATGGAGCTTTGGGATTTAATTAACAATACAAGTGCAAAGAATAGAATTTTGTGGCTTTCTTTTTTTTATTTTTTATTTTAACACATCTATAATCCTTCATTAACAACTAGAAATTTAGATTGCTTTATATAAGTAGGGGGAGGAACAGAAAGTACACTTTTCATTTCTGAGAGTCATAGTCTATTTGATGCTCAGTCTATTGGGTGGCTCAGAGGGTAACTATCCTATTGTCCACCACACCTCACTGAAGGAGGGAGTGTGAGCTGGAGCTCCCTCAGGCGGCCAAGGGTCCAGTGCTAAGGCAGGGTTTCTGGCCAACAAACAAACAGGAGGATTGACAAAATGACAAGAAATTGAAGGAGTCAGCCCAAGTCTACAAAGTCCATGTACCTCGTCCAGCTTCCCTTCCCCACTCCCTGATGTGGTATGGGACTGTCTCAGACCTGGGCCAGTACTGGCACTCAGCTTGAAATGACCTTGTGGGGCAGACACCACTATTGGACCTTGATAAGAAGAATTGATGCATTTTAATAATGGTGCTGACAAAGAATATTAAATGAACATCCAGAAGAGTGAACAAATCTGTCTTGGAAGAAGTACAGCCAGAGTATTCCTTAGAAGCCAGGATGATGAGACTTTATCTCATAAACTTTGGGCATGTTATCAGGAGGGACCAGTTCCTGGAGAAGAACATCATGCTTGGTCAGTGATGAAGAGGAAGGCCTTTAACAAGATGGATTGACACTGTGGCTACAACAATGAGTGTGAGAATGGTGCAGGACTGGGCAACATTTCTTTCTGTTCCATATAATGTCAGTATGATTTGGAACTGACTAGACAGTGGTTCACAACAACGTAAAGAAGAAAGGAAGCTTAGCAAAGCTGAGTCACTCACTATAGAAGAAATCTCTCAGGGTCTTTCTCCTGTCTCTGTGTTTCGTAGAGTAGAAGGAATGGTGGTGGTGGTGTGCTGTAGAGTCAGTTCCAACTCATAGCAACCTGTATAGGGCTTCTGAGGCTGTAAATCTTTACGGGAGCAGAAAGCCTCATCTTTCCTGTGCTGCACAGCTGGTAGTTTCCAACTGCTGACTTAGAACTTAGCAGCTGAATGGTAAGCACTCCACTACAGCTTTCATTTCAGACTAACCTTTCAAGGAAGTCTAAATATCAACCAGCCTTGGGAAATAAAATGTCTCCCTCCAAGGTAGTAAGCACCCTTGTTTATTGCCCAACATAATGAAGACAATATCACCCTCCAAGGAAAAGGCTAGAGGTTTTCTTGAAGCCCACTTATCAAGATTGGGGTGTCCATAATTCTGGGTCCTCAGTTATGGCCAAACCCAGTGTGTGCACAGCTTTCACTTTGGGCACTTTGCAGGTGGGATTTGAAGGACAAAGGGAAGACAAGGAGACCTTGATGCTCACACCACCTACTGAGTAGCAGCAACCTTTGTGTCTGACCCATGAGTCTCTTGTGTTTTGCCAGTATATGTGACAGGCAAACTTCTTAGATTCAAGTAGGGCAAATTCTTACCTGCCCAAGGTCACACAGTGACAGGCTAGGGTTTGTTGCATGTCACCTCCACACCCAGTGTTTCTCAAGATATGAGCAGGGGCCCTGGGAGAGGGGAGTTTGTTAAAAACACAGTCTACTGGACTCTACCACTGACCTGTGACTTGCATCTCTCAGAGTGAGACCTTGGGTGTGGACTTCCAAGGTGTTCCCCATTTCATCTCAGAAACACTCAAGTCTGAACACCTCATCCTCTATCACCTGTCTCTTGTTCTCTCTTGTGCAGCAAGTCCTGAATAGCTGGGCACACAGGAGTCCCACCCCATGTTTGATCTGTTCCAGTCCTGCAGCAGGAAGTGGAACTTCAAGTTCTACTGAGACTACTGGGGAAGACTGGAAGGTTGATGAGAGAAACTAAGCAAATGCTACAGATTAGGACGGGGGCCCAGATTTGAGGGGTCTGGCTGAAGAGGCCTTGGCTCTCTCTGACTCCTAAGTCCCTCCTGTTCACAAGGACAGTGAGAATTTTGGTTTTCTTAATATTATAAAGGAGCCTGATGGCATATGGGCTAAGCATTGGGCTATTAGGTCAGTGGTTCAAATATACCCACTCCTTTGGGGGAGAAAGATGTGCCTGCTGCTCCTGGAAAGATTTACAATCTTAGAAATCCTAAGGTGCAGTTCTACTCTGTTCTTTATGGTTGCTGAGTCAGAATTGGCTCAATGGCAATGTGTTTGGTTTTTGTTTTGTTTTGTTTTTTAAATATACCCAGTGAAGTCCCTGCTGGTACAAGTGGTAAACACACTCAGCTGCCAACAGAAAGGTTGAGGTAAGGTTCAAGTCCACCAAGAGGCCCCTCAGGAAAAAAGGCCGGTCATCTACTTGTGATAATAAGTCAATGAAAACATTATGGAGAATAGTTCTGCTCTGACACAGGGCTCACAGCCAACTCCATGGCAACTGGTTTTTTATAGTCTTGGTGTCTACAAGAACCCTGGACACACAGGTAATTGAAGAATTAGTGGTGAATATTACTGGGGACAGGGAAGGTAGAGTAAGGGAGAGAGGGAAGAAGGAAGGGAAGGGTGGAAGGGAAAAGGGAGGGACAGGAAGCCAGGGCAACAAACTCATGAGGATTGAAGCTTGGAATCTTCATCCAAATCCCAGAATTGAGAAAGCATCAGCAGGAGAACACTTACCATGCTGCAGCCTGCTCTCACGACATTCACCCGACAAAGCTTGGAGACTCTTCCCTTCATGCCTGAGGCGCCAATGTCAGCCTCAGGTTGCCCTATAGCAGGCACTTGGTACAAACCAGCTGAATGAATGAATCAATGAATGAACAAATACATCCACGTAACGTTTGTATCATCTTTGACGGATCCAAGGAGCTGTAGACTGTAGACAATGGGGACTCAGGAGACGACCGATGGTCCGTTGGACTGGGTAGAAAGGACACATAAATAAAACGTCCCCCACATACCGGATGCACTTTTGAAATGCCTGGTTAGTGCAATTATTTAATGTGCTTAGCTGCTAACTGAAAAGTTGGAAGTTTGGAATCTACCCTGTGGTCTTGTGGAAGAAATACTCCCAACATCAGCCACTGGAAACCCTGTGAAGAAACAGTTGTACTGGGACACACATGAGGTCACATGAGTCAGAGTCAACTGGTTTTGTGAGTGAGGAAACTGGCTAAGAGAATCCAGGTGTCTTGCCTGAAAGCCACGTTCCAAAAAGTAGAGGAGGAAGGTTGCTGCCATCAGCTCTCCATACTCTTGACCCAGGGCTCTTTCCACTCAGGGTGACAGTGAGGGAGTGACCAGCACATCTTTATCACCCCACAAGGAGCCCCAGGAGTGGAGGGCCACAGGGTCCCTCCCAGCTCTGTCCCTGATCTGCCTCCCACCCACCACCCTAGGCAGGTGGCCTCTGGGTGGTCAGCCTCATGTATAGCAGAATCAATTGGTCCTCCAGCACAATTCAGGGTGGGTTATTAAACTGCAGAGACTGTGTCCTCCCGCAGCATCTTGGGCCCTAATGTAACCTTATTAAGGTTTTCTGCTAGCATTAAAGGTTACCGCATCCAATCTCTGTGAGGAACCCATGCCCCACACTCTGTGCTGCTGAATAATTAAAGGAGAACAAAGCTTCTGAGCAGAGTCACCTGTGACCTTCTCCAGGAAGACAAAATCTCCTGGGATACAGCACAGTCTCTGACAAATTGTCTTCCCCAACACTGATGTCCAGACCCTTCAATCCTCCACACCCTAACCTCCACTATGGAGCAACTTGGAGCCTGCTATAGGCTCAGAAGTTGTCTGGCTCTGCATCTCCGGAATGAGGTGGGTTTGCTGAAAACCCTGAGGGGTTGTGTTTGCATATATATATATAATAACAAAAACTGGCTTCCTTCCTTCCACTGTCCCTGTTGTGGAGTAGAGATCATAGTCTGGGCACTATCTTTTATTCATCCTGTGGTTGGAGGAGGGAGTCCACTTGGTCCTTCTCTGCTCCATTGGGTTAGTTCTTGGTTTGGGCCCCAAACCCCAGAGTTCATCCTATATGCTTCGAATTGGTGTCCAAGAGTGAAGAACACCATGTACTCCCATCCATTGTAGCCACAGATGTGTCTGCAACATCAACCAGGTCCTGAGATATATATATATATAATCATTTTTAATTATATAATATTGGTGTGCCTGACCCAAGCCACGGTATTTTCAATAACCTCATATGTATGCAAGAGCTGGACAGTGAATAAGGAAGACCGTAGAAGAATTGATACTTTTGAGTTGTGGTGTTGGAGGAGAATAATGAAAGTGCCCTGAGCTGCCAGAAGAACCAATAGATCCATTTTGGAAGAAGTGCAGCCAGAGTGCTCCTTGGAGGCCAAGATGGCCAAACTTCGTCTCTCATACTTTGGACATATTGTCAGGAGGGATGAGTCACTGGAGATGGATATCATGTTTGGTAAGGTGGAGGGTCAGAGAAAAAGAGGAAGACTCCCAATGAGATGGATTGGCCAAGTGGCAGCATCGATGGACTCAAGCGTGGCAACAGTAGTGAGGTTGTCCCAGGATCGGGCACTGTTTCGTTCTGCTGTGCATAGGGTCACTATGGGTCGGTACCGACTGGATGGCACCTAACAACAACAACAAACAACAACAACAGGTAAGCAAAGTATAGGCTGGCACACCCTGAGCAATGCAGTTTGGTAAAAACTAATTCCAACACCTTCTTTCATGTCTATGGAGCTTCCTATACCCTACCACCCATCCCCAAGATTTCTGAATGACCCATGGGCGTCACGTTCTGGCTTCCATTGTTCTCCATACCTCATCATAGTCCTAATGAGAATAATGAGCACCCAGGGGTAATCTCTAAGTTGTACCCTCTCCTAAATATCAAAGTGACTAGGCATTGATAGTGGAGCTCCATCAGAAGACAAGCCTCCCCCCATCTGTCTGGCTATCTCGTCAGGCACCTTTCATATTTATGGTGCCTCAGAATGTCATTCTGCTCTTTGTCTGGTGTCCCTTGAATTGTCATTGTCATCTTTATGTTCCATGGAGTCGGTTACAACTCATAGAGACCCTGCATAGGATTTCCGAGGCTGTAAATCTTTATGGGAGCAGAAAGCCTCATCTTTCTCCCACAGAACAGCTGGTAGTTTCGAACTTCTGACTGTAAGATTAGCAGCCCGATTCATAACCACTATGCTACCAGAGCGCCTTTCCTTGAATTGTACCCAGGGGTAAAAACTACCCTCTGTCCCCTATGACTCTGCCTTGCTCCCTTTGCTATCCTTCAGATGGAACTTCTACGATTCCCAACACATACCCCACTGGACCACACACCAGGTATTTGAGGGTATCGGGTATTTTAAAGGGGTTTTACATCTCACAGTGGTATATCAAAACAAGCTAGAGTGGAATATTACAACTCCTTTGCCCACCCAGTCACTTCTCAAAAACTGAACTTACTAGATGTTTTCCTGGATAATGTAGCAATAGGACACACCCACCAGTCAAACAGTATCAAAGAAGTTTTCAGAACAAAGTATGACTCAATGCTTTTGTCTTGCAGGCCCAGGGAGAGAGTTGCTGCTGTGATTTTTAGGTACCATAGAGTCATTTCAGACTCATAGTGACACTATGCACAACAGAACAAAACCTCCCAGTTCACACCATCCTCAAAATTGTTACATTTGAGCCCACTGCTGCTGCCACTGTGCCAATCTATCTCATTTGAGGTATTCCTCTTTTCTACTGAGCCCCCACTTTACTAAACATGATGTCCATCTCCAGGGACTGATCCCTACTGATAACATGTTCAAAGTAAGAGAGACGAGATCTCATCATCCAGGTTTCTAAGGAGTATCTCACTGTACTTCTTATAAAACAGATTTGTTTGTTTATTTAGAAGTCCATGGTACTTTCAATATTCTTCTCCAACACCATTCACAAGCATATAAGGCTATTAAAAATACCATGGCATGGATCAGGCACACTGTAGTCTTCAAGCTGACATCTTTGCTCTTAAAAAATTTAAAGGGATCTTGTGCAGCAGATTTGCCTAATGCAGTATTTCGTTTGATTTCTTGGCTACTGCTTCCACGTATGATAGCAGGTCCAAGCAAAATGAAGTCTTTGGCAACTTCAGTGTTTTCTCCATTTATCATGATAGTATCTATTGGTCCAGTTGTGAGGATTTTGTGTTACAATCCATAGTGAAGGCTGTGGTCTTTGATCATCATCATAAGTATTTTAAGCCCTCTTTACTTTCAGCTAGCAAGGTTGTATTATTTGCATACCACAGGTTTTTAAGGAATATCCTGCAATTCTGATGCCACCTTCTTCTTCATATTCAAATAATTTTGGACTATTTGCTCAGCATGCACAATTAATAAGTATGGTGAAAGAATACAACCCTGGTGCACACCTTTGCTGAGTTTAAATCATTCAGTGCCTGCTTGTTCTGTTTGAATGACTGCCTCTTGGTCTATGTACAGGTTTCTCATGAACACAATCAAGTGTTCTGCAAAATGTTTTTCTTGCAATGTTATCCATAGTTTGTCATAGTCCATAGAGCCAAAAGTGTTTGCATAGCCAATAAAGCACAAGTACAAAATACTTGACTTTGCCTCCTCGAGGAGCCCTTTAAAATGTCTGGTCCAGCTTTTTTTTATGATTCAAGGATTTATTAAGTCAAACATGCAAAACTTAGTATCATCTGCATATCATAGGTTGTTCATGAGTCTTCCTCCAATCCTGATGCCACGTTTTTCTTCATATAACCCAACTTCTCAGATTATTTGCTCAGCATACAGGTTAAATAATTATGGTGAAAGAATACAACCCTGTCACACACCTTTCTTAATTTTAAACCATTCAATGTTCCCATGTTCTGTTTGGCAAACTGCCTCTTGGTCCAGTTACAGATTCCTCATGAGCACAATGAATTGTTCCAGAATACTCATACTTTGTACTGTTGTCCACAGCTTGTCATGATAAACACAATTGAAGGCCTTTGCATAGTCAATAAAGCACAGGCAAACATCTGTCTGACATTCGCTGCTTTCAGCCAGGATACATCAGATATCAGCAATGATATCTCTCATTCCATGTCCTTTTCTGAATCTGACTTGAACCTCTGGAAATTCTATGTCAATCTATGCTTGCAGCCATTTCTATATTACCTTTAGCAAAACTTCACTCACATGGGATATCAAAGATATTGTCCAATGATTTCCACATTCCATTGAGTCACTTCTCTTTGGAATGGGCACAAATACAGATCTCTTCCAATCAGTTGGCCAGATAGCTGTCTTCCAAAATTCTTGGCAGAGATGAGTGAGTGCCTTCTGTGCCACCTCACTACCTTGAAAGATTTCCATTTTTATTGCATCAATTCCTGGTGCCTTGTTCTTTGCCAATTCCTTCAACGCACCTTCGACTTCTTCCTTCAGTATCATTGGCTCATGATCACATGCTACCTCTTGAAATGGTTGAACATCAACTATTTCCTTTTGGTACAATGCTTCTATGTATTCCTTCCATCTTCTTTTGCTTAAAGTGAAGAGGATTTAAAATAATTACTGATGAAGATCAAAGACCACAGCCTTCAGTATGAATTGCATCTCAATATAAAGAAAACAGAATTCTTCACCACTGGACCAATAAGCAACATTCTTATCAATGGAGAAAAGATTGAAGTTGTCAAGGACTTCATTCTTCTTGGATCAACCATCAACACTCACGGAAGCAGCAGTGAAGAAATCAAAGGACATATTGCATTAGGCAAATCTGCTGCACAAGACCTTTTGAAAGTGTTGAAGAGCAAAGATGTCAGCTTGAAGACTAAGGTGCACCTAACCCAAGCCATGGTATTTTCAATAACCTCATATGCATGCGGAAACTGGACAGTGAATAGGGAAGATCATAGAAGAATTGATGCTTTTGAGTTATGGTGTTAGAGGAGAATATTAAAGGTACCACGGGCTGCCAAAAGAACAAACAGATCTGTACTGGAAGGAGTACAGACAGAGTGCTCCTTGGAGGCCAGGATGTCCAAACTTCATCTCTCACACTTTGGACATATTGTCAGGAGGGACCAGTTGCTGGAGAAGGATATCATGTTCGGTAAGGTGGAGAGTCAAAGAAAAAGAGGAAGACCACAGCGGATGGATTGGCAAAGTGGTAGCATCAATGGGCTCAAGCATGGCAACAACTGTGAGGTTGGCCCAGGACTGGGCAGTGTTTCATTCTGTTGTGCATAGGATCACTATGAGTCAGTACCGACTCCATGGTACCTAACAACAACAGCATGTAAAACTTCCTGCTAATTGCATTAGCAAAAGATCAGTGTAAAGCACTCCACAATTCTGTAACTATCAATTTAAAGAACTTTTGTTCTAGTGTTTGGAAAGTCCAACATTGAAGTCTTGCAAGTGTGTAAGATGTACAGGGTATGGTTAGCACTAAGCTGACAGAACCTCATGGACTCAAAGGAACCTTTTTTTAGAAAAAGCAACAATAGGAAGTGTGTGTCCATGTAGGTGAGGCATGGCAGTGGTTCAGTATTAGTTAAGTTACAGTGGTGGTAATCTGGCAAAACAATCATTATTTTAAAGAAAATTCATAGTTGAAGGGTATCAAAAATATTTTAAAAACCGTAAAGTGGAAACACATGATCTCTACACCTAGTTACTAGAAAAATTAGGAGTGTGCTTAATTAACATTGAATAAAAATGTGGAAACAGAACACACAGGCTACTCTAGGAAACAAATGCACTTCTAATGCATTTTCAGAAAGGTTTTATAATAAAAGCAGATATATTGTTCATGAAGAAGGGATTCTACAAGAAAAGCACTCACTAAGTTAAGCATCTATGGGAATGGTCAGTCAAAAATGAATTAAATGCCTCATGGTGGAGGTGGACTCATAGGTGGGAGAGAAAGGAAAAGTCAGGGAAAAGTCACTGATAACACCGGCCTTTTTTATTCTCTCATCTAGTGTACTGGACAGAAATTAACCTTGGGAAAGATTTTGACCTGTCACATTTTTATTGTTTCATGATTCTGTGTACAATGTAATGTCAATCAATCACCACTTCAAATCTTGTCAAATACTGTCTTTGATCACATCATGTGTCCCCCACCCTCCACCCAGCAGAATACTTGACAAGGGAACAAATAGGCAAGGTCTCTGTTCAAAATCTCAGCAAAAGCTAACAAACAAATGGGATTTAAAACTCTCACTACAAAAAATCAAAATAATTGATCCAAAGGGTTAAGTGTTAAGACTGCCTCCATTAGGCCTGTCCATCTCTTTTAGTTCTTCATTTCATCCTTCAGTTTAGCATCTCTACACTAGCTAGCAGTTTCAGAGTCTCTTCTGGCATCTATTTTGGTCTTTTCATTCTTTCCTGTCTTTTTAATGGCCTTCAGGTTGGTAACAGTGTAATAGACCATCAATTTCTCATATGCTAGTTCAGGCTGAAGCTGAATAAAATTAAAACAAGTTAGCAAGAGCCCAATTATGACCTTGAACATATTCCACCTGACTTCAGAGATCATCTCAAGAACAGATTTGATGCATTAGACACTAATGACTGATGAGAAGAGCTGTGGAATGGCATCAAGTACATCATATAGGAAGAAAGAAAGAGGTCATTAAAAAGACAGGAAAGACAGAAACAATCAAAATGGATGTCAGAAGAGACTCTGAAACTTGCTGTACAGTGTACAGATGCTAAAATGAATGGAAGAACTGAGGAAGTAAAAAGTTGAGCAGAAACTTTCAAACTTGAAAAGACAAAGCCAAGTCTTACAATGAAATGTGCAAAGAACTGGAATTAGAAAACCAAAAGGGAAGAACACACTCAGCATGTCTCAGGATGAAAGGACTGAAGAAAAAAATTCAAGCCTCAAGTTGAAATATTGTAGGGTTCTATGGATGAAATATGGACTGAGGCAGAAAGCATCAAAAGAAGATGGAAGGAATACACAAGTGACAGTAACAAAAAGAAATGGCCAATTTTTAACCATTTCAAGAGGTAGTACATGATGAAGAGCCAATGGTACCAAGGAATAATTTAAAGCTGCACAGGAGGTATTAGAAAAAAAAAACAAGGATCTAGAAATTGACAGAATATAAATTAAAATCTTTCAGAAACTGATGAAGCACTGGAGATGCTCACTCATCTATGCCAATAAATTTAGAAGTCAGCTACCTGGTCAACCAATTGGAAGAGATCCATATTTATGCCCATTCCAAAAAGAAGTGACCAAACAGAATGCAGAAATCATTAAACAATATCATTAGTATTACATCCAAGTGAATTTTTTGAAAGATTTTTAAATGATTGCAACAGTAAATGGACAGGTAACTGCCAGAAACTCAAGCTGGATTCAGAATAGGACATGGAACTAAGTATATCATTGCTGACATATGATGGATCTTTGCTGAAAGCAAAGAATATCAGAAAGATGTTCGCTTGTGCTTTATTGACTATGCAAAAGCTTTTGGCTGTGTGGATCATGACAAACTACAGATAGCATTACAAAGAATGGGTATTCCAAAACACTTGATTGTACTCATGAGTAACCTGTACATAGACCAAGAGGTAGTTAGTCACTCAAACAGAGCAAGAGGATAGTGAATGGTTTAAAATCGGGAAGGTGTCCTCCAGGGCTGTATTCTTTCACCACAATTATTCAATTTGTATACTGAGAAAATAATCAGAGAAGCTGGATTATTTGAAGAAGAGTGTGGTATTGGGATTGGAGGAAGTCTCATTAACAACATGTGATGTGCAGATGATACAGTCTTACTAACTGAAAGTGATGAGGAATTAAAATACATACTGATGAAGATCAAAGACCACAGCCTTCACTATGGATTGCACCTCAATGTAAA
>NW_006408943.1:819185-820730 GCF_000296735.1 Chrysochloris asiatica | reverse complement strand
AATCTGCTGCACAAGACCTCTTTAAAGTGTTTAAGAGCAAAGATGTCATTTTAAGGACTAAGGTGTTGCCTGACCCAAACCCTGATATTTTCATCACCTCATATGCATGTGAAAGTTGCACACTGAATAAAGAAGACCATAGAAGAATCAACGAATTTGAATTATGATATTAGAGAAGACTATCGAAAGTACTGTGGATTTCCAGAAGAACAAACGAATCTGTCTTGGAAGAAGTACAACCAGAGGATTTCTTAGAAGCAAGGATAACAAGTCTTCTTCTCTCATACTTCAGACATAATATCAGGAGGGACCAGTTCCTGGAAAAAGACATTATACTTGGTATATTGGATGATCAGCAAACAAGAGTAAGAATCCCAAGGAGATGGACTGACACCATGCCAGCACCAATGGACTCAAGCTTAACAACAATTGTGAGGATGGCACAGGACCAGAAGAGGTCTGTTCTGTTGTGCATATGGTTACTATGAGTTAGAATCTAACAACATTAGTTTTCTTCATGGATGATGGTCTTCATGTTATCCCACTGTTCTCTGGTCTTCAGCATTAGTATCTAATGTACCAAATCCGTTCATGAGATGATCTCTAAATTCAGGCAAGATGTGTTCAAGGTCATATTATGGCTCTCGCAGACTTGTTTTAATTTTCTTCAGCTTTAATCTGAACTTGCATGTGAATAATTGATGGTCTGTTCGACAGTTGGTCTCTGACCTTACTTTGGCTGATGATATTGAACATTTCTACCATCTCATTCCACAGATACAGTCTATTTGAGTCCTGTGTATTCCATCTGGTAAGGTCCAAGTGTATAGTCACCCTTTATGTTATTTTAAAAAAAGGCTAATTGCAATGAATAAGCCATTGGTCTTATAAAATTCTATCATGTGATCGCCAGCATTGTTTCTATCAACAAGATCTTATTTTCTAGATACTACTGATCATTCTCCTTGTTTCCAAGCTTCACATTGCAATCACAAGTAATTATCAATGTATCTTGATTACATGTTTGATCAATTTCACACTGAAGAAAGTGACAGAATTCTTCAATTTCATCATCACTGGTTTTAGTGGTTGGTGCGTAAATTTGAATACCAATAGTGTTAACTGGTCTTCCTTTTAGGCATATGGATATTATCCTACCACAGTCCACATTGTACTTCAAGATTGATTTTTTTTTTTTTTTAACTTTCCGTGAGATAAATTTGTTTTGACTATAGACTAGCAATTATATTCCTATTTGTTTTTCTTCAATGCCTATAAATAATCAATTCCGCAAGCATTTTTCATATCCACTTTAACACTGGTATTTTCATGAATTTTTTCAAAATGCATAACCAAGTTTCTATTCAAATATATTTTAAATTTCTGACACTTTTTTAAAAATTATACTTTGACAAGTTTTTCTTAAAGAATAAACAGAATAATATACTTAAGAGAAGTTAAAAAATAAATTTAGTACATAAACACATACTTGGTATTGAAAATGCTCCAATTCAAACAGTGCAATGTGGTCCTGACAAGAGATTC
>NW_006408943.1:813770-818291 GCF_000296735.1 Chrysochloris asiatica | reverse complement strand
TTTTTTTTTTTTTTTTTTTTTAATTTTTGCTAATGAGGTCATGCAAGTGTAGAGTGAGTCCTAACTTTATCCCATCTGAGTGGTGTCTCACAAAAAGAACAGACACACACACATACACACACAGCACCATGTGAGGTGGATCTACAAACTAAGCAAAGCCAGTAACAGATCCCCAGCAGATAACCGAGAGTAGGAGGAATGCTCACAGAAGGAAATGACATGGCCAAGATGCTGATTTGGATTATTAGCCTGTAGAATCATGAAAAAAATAGATTCCTGATCTTTAAAGTCATTTACTTGTGATATTTCTCTTAAAGCAGTCCTAGAAATTTATGACACTGTGCAAGCAAAGTGCCATTATCACCAGAATCCTGTAACAAGCAGGTGAGGCCCTGGCTTTATCCATGAGGGCACTGGAGAGGAAGCTCCACCTACAGGTGGGCACTGCCCAGGTCTGACATCTCTGCAGGCTGGAGAAAGCAGACAGGTTGTAGCAGATAAGATGCTGGCTCCAAAGCTCCCTAGGCTGAGTGAGGACTCCTAGCTCTTCAGTTCTCAGGGAAAGGCCTCAACACAGACAGGTAGAGTGTCTACAAGAGGACAAGCATTACCTGAGACTCAGAAGGCAAACTGGTGGACTGGAATCTATGAAGGCAGCCAGGAATACCTTCCCCACCCACCTCCCTGTCATTCACATGTCCCTGCCATTCGTTCCATGGCCTGCCCTCATGGAAGGAGACTTTTGTCGACATGTAACAGGCAGTAGCAGGGGTGATTCAGGACAGGGAGCTTGAGGCATCTGGAAAGCAAGACTCCTCCAAATTGGAGCATCCTGCCCACCTCCATCATGTAGCCCCTAGTAAGTAAATGGTTCCCTATGTCTCTTGCTCTGTAGCAGGCCTGTACCGACTCTTCTGCTTCTATTAATCTCATCCAGATGCTTCTTCAGGATCCAGCTCTTTCCAGAGGCCAAGCAATGTGCTGAATAATTTATCACAGCATATGAGTGGAAGAACATTTGGGCTCCTAAGCACTGTCACTTAGGGGCCAGTCAAGAACAGCCGGCAGCTCTTAGCAGGATCCACTGGGATGGTAAGGCAAGTTATCTCCCTAGAGCCAACCCCACTATTCATTGGTCCATAGTAAACTTCATTTTAAAGGAAATATCTTTCAGAAAATTAACTCAAGTGTGCCATTGAGATCATTATGCAAGCAGCTTACTTTTAAAGACCTGCCAGAGATGGGACCTAGTGAAGCACTTACAAAAGCAGGAAGATAATGTGATGCTATCATGAACAGGCGTCACAATGGGGCTGTCAGGCAGGGCTCACTCAAGGCTCACAGCCTTGTGTCAGACCCCACTCTGGTTCATACCACAGCACCTGCAGGAGGGGTGACCAGGGATAGAGAACCTGAAATACAAAAAAGGGATGCTTTCACTAAATTAGTCAAGAATATCTGCCTTGAGCATTGTCCTCCTTTAAAAAATGAGCTCTATGGGATCAAATTGGTGACAGCAACTTGAAAGTTTAGATAGGAAGCTTGGGGGTCCTGAGATATGTTAATGCAGGAGAAACAATTTGGAAAAAGAAGGTCAAAATGTTTATATAACTTGAAGAATATCATCAGTGTTACTAAACTGTACATGTAGAAATTATTGAATCCATATATATGTGCGCTGCCAGCAGTAATCTGTGTTAGCTTGAATGTATGTAGCTGTGATGCTGAAAGCTATGCCACTAATATTTTAAATAACAGCAGTGTCTCTCATGGTGGACAAATTTTAGTGGGGCTTCCAAACTGAGACAGACTAGGACGAAGGAAAAGCAGACTACTTAAGAATGTTTAGTCACTGAAAACCTTATGAATATTAGGAGAATATTGTCAGATATAGTGCCAGAAGATTAAAAAAAAACAACAACAACAACATTATGAACAGCAGTAGAACATTGTCAGATATAGTGCCAAAAGATTAGACCCTTAGGTTGGAAAGCACTCCAAATATGACTGGGGAAAAGTTGCCACCTGAAAGTAGAATTGATCACAATGATGTGAATGGAGTAAAGCATTCAGGACTTTCATTTGCTGATGGTGCACAACTCAAAATGAGGAGAAACAGCTGCACGCATCTGTTAATAATCAGAACATGGATTGATGAAGTATGAATCTAGGAAAACTGGAAGTTGGCAAAAATGAAATGGAACATACAAAGATTGATGTAAACTGAATGAACTGGTATTGGTCACTTTAAATCGGACAATCATGTGGTTTACTATGCCAGGAATGATAGGCTCAAGAAGAATGACATCACATTCATTGTCAAAAATAACATTTCAAGATCTGTCTTGAAGTACATAGCTGTCTTTATAGAATAATATACATAGGCCTACAAAGAAGACCAGTTAATACCACTATTATTCAAATTTATGCATCAACCACTAAAGCCATTTAAGATGAAACTGAAGAATTCTACCAATTGTTTAAATTGATCAAACTTACAATTAAGATGAAGTGATAATTGTTGGTGATAGGAATGCAAAGGTTAGAAACAAAAAGGAAGGATCAGAGGTTGGAAAATACAGCCTTGGTGATCAAAATGATGCTGGAAATCCCATAATAAAATTTTGCAAGAGCAAAATGATAAAGCGGAAGAAATTAAAACAAGTCCATAAGAGCCAAAATACAAACTTGCACATATCTCACCTGAATTTAGAGACTATCTCAGGAACAGATTTGATGTATTAGACACTAATGACCCAAGACCAGAAGTTTTGTGGGATGATATCAAGAACATCATACAGGAAGAAAACAAAAGGTTATTAAAAAGAAGGAAAGACCAAATGGATGTCAGATGAGACTCTGAAACTTGCTCTTTGGTGTAGAGAAGCTAAAATGAATGGAAGACATGAGGAGATAAAAGCTGAACAGAAAGTTTCAAAGGGCAACTCAAGAAGAAAAGTCAATTATTAAAATGTGCAAAGACCTATAGTTAGAAAACCAAAAGAGAAGAGAACACAGTCAGCACCTCTCAAACTGAAAGAACTGAAGAAAAAAATCAAGCTTTCACTTGCAATATTGAAGGATTCTATGAGCAAAATACTGAATGATGCAGAGAGCATCAAAGAAGATGGAAGGAATAGAGAGTTACTGTACCAAAAAGAAATGGTCAGTGTACAGCCGCTTCAAGAGGTAGCATATGATTAAGAGCCGATGGTAGGAAAGGAAGATGCCCAAGCAGCACTGGAGGCATTGGCGATAAACAAGGCTCCAGGAACTGATGGAATACAAATTGAAATCTTTCAACAAACTGACGTAGCACTGGAGACGCTCATTCATCTATGTCAAGAAATTTGAAAGACAACTACCTGATCAACCAATGGTAAGAGAGCCATACTTTTACCCATCCCAAAGAGAGGTGACCCAGCAGATGTGGAAATCATTGAGCAACATCATTAATATCACATGCAAGTAAAATTTTGCTGAAGATAATTTAAAAATGATAGCAACATTATATTGACAGACAACTGCCAGAAATTCAAGCTGGATTCAAAAGAGGACTTAGAACTGGGATATCATTACTGGCATCTGATAGATCTTAGCTTATAGCAGAGAATACCAGAGAGATGCTTATTTGCATTTTATTGACTATGCAAAGATTTTTAAACTGTGTACATCATGACAAAATGTGGATAACATGCAAAGAGTGGTTATTCCAGACATTTATTTGTGCTAATGAGGAATCTATACACAGACCAATTGGCAGTTGTTAGAACAGACTAAGGGGATGTTGTTGTGGCTAAGTGATGTCAACTCAGTTCTGATCCATAGGAACCCTGTCTAGGGTTTCGAGGACTGGCTGGTGAACTTGAACCGCCAACCTTGCTGTTCAAACCAACTTTGCAGTCCAGCACATTAATCCACAGCACCACACCAGGACTCCGAATAAGGGGATACTGCATGGTTGAAAATCAGTGAAGGTGTGTACCAGAGTTTGTTCCTTTCACCACACTTATTCAATCTGTATGCCAAGCAAATAATCCCAGGAAATTGGATTATATGAATAAGAGCATGGCATCAGGATTGGAGGAAGACTCATTAAAAAGCTGTGATATGTAGATGAATTAACCTTGCTTGCAGAAAGTGAAGAGGGCTTACAATACTTAACCATGAAGATCAAAGAGCACAGCCTTCGGTATGGATTACATCTCAATGTAAACAAAACAAACATTCTCATCACTGGACCAATAAATAGCATCTTGATAAATGAAGGGGAAAAAAATGAAGTTGTCAAAGACTTCATTTTGCTTGGATCCACAAACAACACTCATGGAAGTCAAGAGAGCAAATGACATATTGCATAAGGCAAATCTGTTGCACAAATCCTCTTTAAAATATCCATTATGTCATTTTAAGGACTAAGGTGTACCTGATCCCCAAGCCTTGGTATTTTCAACAGCTTCATATGCATGTGAAAGTTGGACAATGAATAAGGAAGACCATAGAATTGATGCATTTGAATTA
>NW_006408943.1:811739-812899 GCF_000296735.1 Chrysochloris asiatica | reverse complement strand
GTATGCTGAGTATGGTGAAAGAATAGAGGAGGATATTAAAAGTACCATGGACTGTCAGAAGGAAAAACACTCTGTCTTGGAAGAAGTACAGCCAGACTGCTCTTTAGCTAAGATGAGAAGACTTCATCTCTCATACTTTGGACATGTTATCAGGAGGGAGCAGTCCTTGGAAAGGACATCATGCTTGGTCACTTGGAGGGTCAAAGGAAATGAGGAAGATTACCAACAAGATGAGCTGACACAGTGGCAGTAGCAATGCACACCAATGTAACAACTGTGAAGATGGCTCAGGACTAGGCAGTGTTTCTTTCTGTTATGCACAGAGTCTCTATGAACCAACTCAACAGCACCTAACAACAACAACAACATGTTCTGCTGTGTATATTTGCAACAATAACAGTCTCATCATTAGCAGGCAAACATGTAAACCACTATGCCACCAGAACTCCAAAGAAAGGGAAATTAAAATAAGGTTCCTTTTCACCTTTCAAATTGATCATTAAAAAAAAAAAAAAATTTTAAAGATGCAGGTCCAAGCAGGTAAGGATAGAGCTAGATAGACATTCCCCTACACTAAGGATGGCATGCAAATTGGCATAAGCATCTTGGAAACAATCTGTCACTTTGTATCTATCAACTGGGCTGGACCAGGTTAGATTGCAAAAACAACCACCCCCCAAAAAAGAAAAAGATCTTAATGGCTTATAGCAAAGTTGTGATTCTTTCTCATACTACATGTTCAAAGCAGTATGGTGGTTGTGGTGGGAGAGGGAATTCACCACAGAGTTCCTCACTCCAGGACCCAAGTTGATGAAGCAGGAAACATCTGGAATGTGGCAAATGGAAAGGAATGCACAAAACAAGAACTGCCTCTGAAACTTCCACCCATTAGTGACATGGGCTCATATTCATTGACCAAAGCAGCCACCCGCTTTGACTTCTAGCACAAGCTAGAGGGACAGAGAGAGAGAGAGAAATGCATGGATACAGGAATGGATGGGTAGATATAAAAAGAGAAAGAGAAAGAGAAATAAATGGCTGGCTAGAGATGGATGAGTGGACATATAAATAAATACAAACTTCATGAAGGCAACATTTTGGCTGTTTTCCCCACATGGCAATGGTTTTTATGTATCTCTTTTGAACAGCTCTTGGTACCT
>NW_006408943.1:799425-811370 GCF_000296735.1 Chrysochloris asiatica | reverse complement strand
TGGATGGATGGATGGATGGATGGATGGATGGATGGATGGATGGGTGGGTGGGTGGATGGTGGGTGGATGGATGGATGGATGGGTGGGTGGATGGATGGATGGATGGATGAATGGATGGGTGGATGGATAGATGGATGGAAGGAAGGAAGGAAGGGTGGATGGGTGGATGAGTAGAAGGAAGAAAGGAAAGGAGGAAGGAAGAAATGAGTGGATGGATGCATGAGATGTGAAAGAGAGAATAATAGCAAGAAGCAGAACAAAGTGATGGCAAACCCATACAAATGGGAAGAGGTTAACTGACAATGTTCCAGAGGAAGTAATCTAAGCTTCTAGTGATTTGGACGCTGTTGGGTGAGAAATCCAATTTTTCTTAAACTGGGATCATTATACATTTTAATAACCACATGTTTCTTTTCAAATAAACAAAAGAAAAAAGTTCAGCATGTTTAAACATCTGACTTATTCCAGTCAAGAAACCAATTTGTTTGTTTGTTTGTTTTTAATTTGCAAGGAGATTCTCTATTTATCATTTCCAAAATATTTCTTTAAGAAATTGTTAAGACTAGAATGACAGGAGAGTTTTCCTTTACTGATACAATTTTGACAAATGTATCAGCAAAGATATAAATATCAACATAATTTTTCTTAAGCTTTAACACATACAGGAACAATAAAACAGAAAATAAACCTCATTTGATCTGATCCAATTAAGTTACTCCAGCCATCTTCAGTCCAGCTCTGGTCTCCAGAGAGATTTCTGGCAGAGTTCATGCTACTCAGACTTTCCCCAGTGGCATCAATAGTACTGTCTGTTGTAAGGTCTGCTAGGAGGGAACCTTCTAGTATAACTGGCTTGACTGCTGTCTGGTTTTACATTCCAAGAGTATCACTTTGTGAATAGTCCTGCCCAGGGGGAACTGGAGGGGGAATAAGGCCTCTCTGGTATACATTCTGACTTTGTGAAAATGTCCTGATTGGGTGTTGCAATTCCTGGGTGTGGGAGTGGAAATACCAAGAGGGTGCTGGATGAACTTGGGTCTGATGTAAGTTATTATATTTAGGTCTTTGGTGAACAAATCTATTAGTGGTATGGACT
Organism: Chrysochloris asiatica; assembly: GCF_000296735.1. Classification (NCBI taxonomy): domain Eukaryota; kingdom Metazoa; phylum Chordata; class Mammalia; order Afrosoricida; family Chrysochloridae; genus Chrysochloris; species Chrysochloris asiatica. The sequence continues at coordinate 810,274 of NW_006408943.1, read as the reverse complement.
GGTTCCATGAGACGTGTTGATTCTTCAAAACCACTTGACCTGGATATACTAGAACCCCAATTCTTTCTGATCGGTCCATTCTGAATATCTTCAATGTAGTTATTTCTTTCTATGCAATGTCCCCAACATCTATTGAACAATTCAATTGCATCATCTGGTTTCATGCCTTCTACATTAATCAAATATCTGCATATGAGATAGCCAGTCCTATTTAAACCATGAGTACAGTGGACTCCAATAAGTTTGTCATTACCTAGATTTTCTCTCAGAAACCCATTTCACAGCACATTTGAATTTATAAATGTGTCATCATCTGGCATTTGATTCCCAACTGTAAAAAGGTTTAAGTAAGGAATCGTTTCTGATAAATCCTCTTGGTTATAATAACGTTGTGTATATGTTAAATCAATAATCAGTCTAAGTTCTTCTTTTTGTTCTTGGATTTTGTTAAGCAGATCCAAAGGGGGAAAACATTCTTATGGAGCAAGAATACCTTCAAAACTCTTTTTCAAAGGAACTTTGAAAGCAGTGAAATGAGTCCCCGGCATCCACTGGCCAACTGGGCAGTAGTATTTCCACCTTTCAGTGATGTGGTTTTTGCCCTTCCTCTTGGATGAAGAACATCCAGAAATGACATGTCCCTGTCCTCAATCACTGCGACCATGATGCCAGTGGCTCATGTGGGCCCCAACGTGCTGCCCACGCAACGCCAAAAGTGCCAAAAACCAAGACCAATTTTTAATAGAAACCCAACTATGTCACTAAAGTATACATTTGGGGCACTCTGATCTTTATTTTGTAACCTTACTTCTAGAAAAGGGCTAATAACTAACACAAAACAAAAATGATCATGGGAGGTCACATTAAGGTGATTCCATCTCCTTAAATCTACAAAAGCAAAGGGTGTGTAGCAGATGAATTTTTTTAATGAGCTAGACACAAATCAGGGACCTGTTAAAGAGATGCCAAAAGATCTTAAGCCTATCTTGACACTCAAAGGAGATAATTTTACAACCAATCAAAGAAAATCTGGGATCCTACCCACAGGAGTCCTGGTGTGGTGCTGTGGTCTAATGCTTCAGACTGCAAAGTCATTTGAACTGCAAGGATGGTGGTTCAAGCTCACCAGCTGCTCCTTCGAAACTCTGTATGGGGTCGCTATGGGTTGGAATCAACTCGATGGCACTTAACAACAACAACAAAAACCCACAGTGCAGGGTACCATTGTGGACCAGAAAATTCTAAAGATCTATCTACTTTTGGATAGGAGGCCCATGATACAGATAATTGGATAAATCCCCTATTGTCTGGGGTCAATACAGACTTCTCATACAGCAACCAATAAAAACTTGGTCTGAGTGACTCTTCTCAATTGTCTTTGTGAGATTACTAGCTCATTAGCACTCTAGAGACACAAGAGAGAATTACCTCAGGGCACACAATGGTTGCTGTCAGGCACTCAGGCTGAATTCTTACATCAAACTCTTTGACTTAGGAAATCTCCAGTTCATTCAGAAATCCAAATCCACTGTGTTCATAGCCAAAAGATCACTATGCAGAAGTTTAAAGTAAAATTCCAAAACTCAAGGGAAATATTCCATCATGGAAGAACGCACTCCACATTTCTGAAGCTGAAAGAACTGAACAACAATAACAAAAAAAAAAAAAAACTCGACTTGTAATACAGAGGTAGTCTATGGGTAAAATATTAAATGATGCAGAAAACATCAAAGAAGGTGGAAGGAATACAGAGTCACTGTAGCAAAAAGAATTAGTTGATGTTTAATCATTTCAACAGGGAGCATATAATCAAGAACCAATGATACTGAAGGAAGAAGTACAAACTGCACTGAAGGCTTTAGTGAAAAACGAGACTCCAGGAATTGACAGAATACAAATTGAAATGTTTCAACAAACTGATACAACACTGAAAGCTCTCATTTTTCTATACCAAGAAAATTACAAGACAGTTACATGGTCAATCAATTAGAAGAGATACATATTTGTGCCCGTTCCAAAGAAAGGAGACCCAATAGAATAAAGAATTTATCCAAGAGTGTCACTAATATGGAGTCCTGGTGTGGCTCTGTGGGTTAATGCACTGGACTGCAAAGTCCGTTTGTAGGTTTGCTGCTCGGAAACCCTATACAGGGTTGCTATGAGTTGTAACTGACTCGACAGTAGTTAACAACAACAACATCATTAAAATGGAGTACTAGTGTGGCTCTGTGGATTAATACGCTGGACTGCAAGGTTAGTTTGAGCTGCAAGGTTGGCAGTTCAAGCTCACCAGCCACTCCTTAGAAACCTCCAACAGGGTCGCTGTGAGTCAGAATCGACTCAATGGCACTTAACAACAACAACAATCATTAATGTAAGCAAAATTTTACTGAAGATAATCCAAAAACAGTTGCAGCCGTACAACAAGAAGTTACCAGAAAGTAAAGCCAGATTCACAAGAGAAAACTGAACTAGAGATATCATTGCTGATGTCAGATGGATCTTGGCTGAAAGAAGAGAATTCAAGAAAGATGTTTCCTTGTGCTTTATTGACTACGCAGAGGCATTAGACTATGTGCATCATAACAAACTGTAGATAACATTGAGAAGAATGAGAATTCCAGAACACTTGATTGTGTTCCTGAGAAACCTGTAGACACTCATTAGACCAGGAGGCACTCATTAGAACAGAACAAGGAAATACTGAATAGTTTACAATCAAAAAAGTTGTGCAGCAATGTTCTATTTATTCATCATATTTATTCAGTCTGTATGCTGAGCAAATAATACAAGAAGTTGGCATCAGAATTGGAGGAAGACTTACTAACAACCTGCAATATGCAGATGATACAATCTTGCTTGCTGAAAGCCAAGAGGACTTAAAGTATTTACTGAGGAAGATCAAAGAGTATAGCCTTCAGTATGGATTGCACCTCCATAGAAAAGAAAAGAAAACAACAATCCTCACAACTGAATCAATAAATAACATCAAGATAAATGAAAAAAGACTGAAGTTGTCAACGATTCATTTTATTTGAATCACAACCAGTGTTCATGGAAGTAGCAGTCAAGAAATCAAAAGATGTATTGCATTGAGAAAATCTGCTGCAAAAGAGCTCTGTAAAGTGTTCAAAAACAATGATATCAATTTGAGGACTAAGTTGCACCTGATTAAAGCCATGATACTTTCAATCCCCTCAATTGCCTGCAAAAGCTGGACAGTGAATAAAGTAGACCACAGGGCAATGAATACGGAAGAAGATCTTGGAAAAATAGATGCATTTGAATTATGGTGTTGGTGAAGAATATTGAATATGCAATGAACTGACAGAAGAATGAACAAACCTGTTTTGTAAGAAGTATGATCAGATTGTTCCTTAGTAGCAACAATGGTGAGAACTCATCTCTTGCATTTTGGACATGGAGGGACCAGTCCCTGTAGAAGGGCATGTTTGGTAGAGTGAAAGGCCAATGGAAAAAAAAAAAAAAGACCTTCTGTGACATGGATTGACACAGTGGCTACAATAGACTCAAACATAATAACAATTGTGAGGTTGGCACAGTACCGGGCAGTATTTCATCCTGTTACGTATAGGGCCACTATAAGTTGGAACCAACTTAATGGCACCTAGAAACAATATTTCATCAGCACTGGTCTTAGAAACAGACTGCCAAGAATAGGCTAGGCTGCCCACACCACCTCACACAGATAAAAGACATTTAAGATGTTTTGTGTTTATGCAAGCTACAACCCAATTCACAGCTCTGCAAACTTATCAGGTGCTGGGAAAATGTTGTTGTTGTTGTTATGTGCCGTGGAATCAGTTCCGACTCATAGCAACCCTGTACAGGGTTTCCAAGGCTGTAAATCTTTATGGGAGCAGAGAGCCTCATCTTACCGCAGAACAGCTGGTAGTTTTGAACTGCTGACTCTGAGGTTAGCAGCCCGATCTGCAAAAATGTATACTTTGTCAATGAATCCCAAGGTAAGGGGAAAGCAAAATAATAGCAGTGACAAAAACAAAACAAAAAACACACACACAAAAAAAAAAAAAAAACAAGCAGTGTATGGGCTCTGGTATATTCTCAGTGCTGCAGGGACCTCAGTTCCTAAAGTGCCTGAACATCAGCATCACAATGATTTCTTGTCCAATACAACTTCCCATGCCCCACATAGGAGAGGGAGGAGAGGTCTGGGATGGAGCTAAGATGGGGTATTTGTAATCATTTCCCTAGATTATTCTTATAAAGAGCAAGGTTTGAATGCCAATGCTGTGGTCTCACTACGAATCCAGTCTTGAACCCCTTCCCAGACACTCTCAAAGACTGAACTCACCCCAAAAAGTTGTTGCTGCTCCTGCTGAAGCTGAGTAGGTGTCCAAGATGATGGAGTCCCAAACCCCATCTTTAAGTGCACCCTTAACCTTGAGGTACTGTATACACACACACACATGCATACACACATGCACACATTCACAGAAACCTATACATGCATGCATGCCTGTATACTTTCGCATGTGAACACAGACGTGTTCATGTGTGTCTCACATGTGTGTATACATGTGCCCCCATGTATGCATGCACACTCATCCATCTCTACATACATGCATCTATGCTTGTGCATGTATACATATGCATAATGTACACACCCACACGTGCACATATGTACCGTAACACTTGTCTGTAAATGCACACATGCCTGCAAACATGAACATGTGTGTACACCCATGAGTGTAATACGCATGTGTCATGTAGAGGTGCACATGCATGCACACTCACACACAATCTATAATACACACTTCCATACAATGCATACCTGAATACCCACATGCTTTTTTTCATACACATATGTGTACATCCCACGTCCATACACAGAAATATGTGTAGTAGGTATGTGCATATGCATGTGCACGTGCCCACAGTGTCCTCCATTCCCAAGGTGAGAAGGAAGTAGAGCATGTTCTGGAAGGACCCACCTACATCATCACAGTCACTTATTGTCCCATCCACAACACACATATCTGATGAGAAGCAATTTCTCCTTCCTCTGATTAGCCTATAAAGTGTGCACAGGGTTAGGCATGAGCTCAGGGGAGCTACTGTTCTGAGCTTAATAAGATCTTAGGAGGATCATTGGCTAGGTGTAGGAGGCAGAGGGCAGAGCCAACACCACTTGAAGAGCCCCCTCAATACACAATGAAGAGCTTCTCTATCCCTAACTCCAGTAGCAAGGTCTCCCAGGTGGGTTCTGCTTTCATGCCTGCAGTGGGGCTTCTGACTCTGGTCATCTTGGACCTCAGCTTATCAACCTGGTCTCTATCCCTCTTGTCCCCACCAAGGCAGGAAGAATGTCCCTGCACACATTCTTCTGTTAGTACCCTCAGCCTGCTCCTCTGAGCTGCTCCAACTTGCCCACTGTGAAGGCTGATAGGTAACAAGTCTGAGCTAGCATTTGGATCTCCAAATGACAACCACCAGGGGAAGCAGTATTTCAGGAGACTCACACCCCTACTATGGCACCCCCTCCCAGGGAAGAGGATGGAACATGCTGAGACAGCCCAGACTCCCCTAGCCCAAGGCACCACATCCTCATGTATCAGATGTTCTCCAGACACCACATCCTTGCATGTCACTGGCACTTTGATACCATGGCTTTGTGCATCGTGTGCACCCTGGGACACCACATCCTTGCATGTCCAGTGCTCCTGCAACACCACATTCTTGCTCATGTGGTACTCCTGTGACACTGTGTCCTTGTGAGTCCACAGCTCCTGGGACACCACATCTTCACATGTCAGGTGCCATGAACCTGCCACCTGAGCTCCCTCTAAGGCCAGCACAGAGCTCCACTTCATGATCACTATGTAAATGAGACACAGACCCAAACTTGGGAGCTCAATCAAGCTAGTCCCAGGCTGCCCAAAGCAGGGCACCATTCTTAGCACCCAAGGAAAGTGTTTCTTAGGAGACATTTTCATCCCAGCCCGGCAGTCACCCTGACTGGTTCATGCAATGACCCTTAGAGGAGGCTATCCCCTCCTATGTCCATGTTCAAACCAGTTCCAAGTCAAAGAACACCCTCCCTGAAATCCCTTGGCATTGCTAGGGACACGTAAGACAAGTTGTTGTTGTTTTTAAGTACCACCGAGTTGGTCCCGACCTGTATAGGGTTTTGGAGGAGTGGCTGGTGAGCTTGAAACACCAGCCTTGTGGTTCAAACCAACTTTGCAGTCCAGTGCATTAACCCACAGCACCATATCAGAACTCTGATAAAACAAGGCTTCTCCTTAAAATAAAGAGCACTCTGTTTCCTTAGCAGGACATGAGCTCCTCATGCCAGGGCCAACTCCGTGTGGAACTTGCTGGAGAAGGCAGTTCCTGCCAGGTCTATTTTCTGCTGCACCTTCTCAAGCCGTCTCAGAGCCAGTGACCACTCCCAATGAGTTTCTAACCCTCACAGCTCTCTTGTGTGCCCAGGTGCACAGCAGAGGGCACCAAACTTCAGGAGAGCCCAGCCGGCAGCTCTCAGATCAGCACCCACACTCAGTTCTGCACCCTGGAGGGGAGAGCCCATGCCAGAGGTAAGACAAAGCCACCCTTTACATGCACGCTGATAGGCACAGTGCTTTGTGGACTAGCACCTGTCACCATCTCCTCTCCTCACTCCACTCACCACCCTGTGATCCTGGAGACTCACTACTCCAACCCCAAGGCACAGAGAGAAAGAAGCAGGGGCTGGGGGAGAATGGTTGGCCCAGGGGTGGGCACCTGGCTCCAGCAAAGCCAATCAAATCCTCCCATGAGATCTGCCATCTCCAGGCTACCAGGGAGTAGCTCTCCCTTTCTCACTGGCAGAAGGAGCTGCCAACAGCACATTTCAGCCACCAGGAGAGAGCCTTTCAGGACTGTTGCCCTCACATGGGACAGGACAGAGCTGGAGTGGGTTCCACTGAGCATAAAGGAAACAACCCTGGACCTGATAGCTGAGTGGATGTATGTCCCTACCCCATTGTGCATGCTCACTCTTTTCTCTCAAGTTACATTGAACCATCTACATATAAAGCAACTAAACCTGCATTCCAGGAGCTTCCAGGGCTGGATGGTAGAGCAATGGTGAAGACATCTAGAACTGAGAGAACCCAGAAGTCAAAGAAATCTCCCAACTCCCACACAGCTTCTCCCTGGACCTCAACTCAGGCCCCAGGTGGAGTTCAGAATTTTATTTCCTGTCTGAGATTCAGCTCCAATTTGAGCCTCCCCAGCAGTCTTATTCACATATACACACACACAGGCACACTTGGACACATATATGCACATATACACATATGCATACATGCATGTGTGCATACATGCCTGTATATGCATGCTGTCATACAGATACACACATACATGCATACACCTGTAATACTCAAGCAGGGTCATCCACCACCCAGCAAATCATCATGGTAACCTGACTAGACAGAGCTCTGAAGCCATGGCCTGGAGAAGCTACTTGAAAAGAAAATCCCACCCAACATGAGGTCAAGCACTGCACAGGCAAAGCCCTTTCCCAGTCTAAAGGGAGGCTCTGTGTAGAAAGGGGCCTCAGCACCACATCCAACATCCTACCTTCTTCCCAACTGCTACCTCTAGGTGCCAAAGGAATAAGCTCTGGTAACAGCTAGACACACAGAGACTCTCACACATACATGTGTATGTATGTGCATGCATGTCAGTGCATGTGTGTGTGTGTGTGTGTGTGTGTGTTCCAGGAAAGAAGTAAAATCCTCACTTCCATCACCATGGTAACCTGTCTCAGAGCTGCAGCAAGAGCTTTAATTGGAAGTGCTTATTTGGCCGAAACCCCAGGAATAATCAACAGGAGATTAGAAACATTAAAACCCAGCAGGAACCATGGACCATCTTGGAGAAGATGGTGACAGAAAGCACAGTCCCTCTGAAAACTCTATTGATGGTAATAATAAAAACCGTTACTAGTCATTGAGTAACATGCCAAGCCAGGCCTGTGCTAAGCACTGTGCATGCGCTAGTTCATTGCATCCTTCCAACAGCCCTTTGGCCATTTCTCCCATCTTACAGATGGAGACGCTGAGGTTCAGAGAGGTTAGGGAAATGGGCCAGGCCACCACGTTTGGAAGTGCTTCTCTGTGCCAGACTCTGACATCGCGCGTACCCCCAGAACCTGCTCTTCCTGCAAGGTAGCTGAAATCACAGTGCATCCCAGCTGCTACAGTTCACAGCTCTGAGGGCCTGGGAAGGCCAACCTCCAAGACCACAACCACTGTCACTGTCTGCATGGCTCAGACTGACCACTCTGCCTGGCACCTTGCCTCCCTCTGCGGTCTGCCTTCAGTTCCCACCCTCAAACGCACTGTGGACCTGGTAATCCCTGGTCGCAGTCATGGAACATTCCAATGAGATGTGGATTTACTCCCAGGCCCCAAACGGGGAGAGTTCCCCTAGCAGAGCTTCGTGTAAAGGTTTCAGGGGTACCCGAAGTGGAACAGAGAGGGACAGCATCACGAACACCCAGCGCCTTTCCCAGGTGGTCAGGAAAAAAGAGAGAAGCACAGAGAAAGGCTATATACTCCCTGGCCCTGCCATCTCCACCTATTCTGCTGAGGCAGCAGCAGGCAGGAAAAGCCAATTAGTGCTCAGACATCTGCTGGGCACAACGGCAGCACCACCCATCCACGAGTGATTGGACTAAGGTCTCTATCTTCCCCCCATCCAGACACTGTAGACAAGGACAGCTGACCCCAGTCAGGTCCCAGTGGGACCCTAGACTTGGAAAGGTTCCTACTTCCTCCTCTCATGTCCCCAGAGTCCCCAATGACAGCAGACAAGAAGCTCTGGACCCTGAGTGTGCACCTCAGTTGCTAAGCTGGCACTGGTGCTCTCCAACAGCCAGGGTCCCCCGGGGATCTTTCTCCTCTGGGAACTCTAAAAGACCCAGGTCTCTTTACCTCTCAGCAATGATACGCTGTGGCAGTGGGGAGTGCATCAGACCCACATATGACAAAGTTCCCCAAAGCAGTTGGTCCACAAGTCCATTTCTCCCATTTTATGATTTTTACCCAGATGTTGATTCACTAGGCAATTTAGATTACTTTTTAAAAGCAATTGGAATTTATTCAGTTAGCATCTTATTAGCTCCCCCCACCCCCACCCCTTGATATGCAAGTCGCTGTTATTCCAGGTAAAAGAACTCACAATCCAAATAGCGGGGAGGAAAAGTGTGCAAAGTATCTGATGTTACATGAAAGCCTTGGTGCACAGAGACTGGGGGTGGCTGCCAGACTGCAGAGCCATCAATCACAGACCTGCCATGTGCCAATGACCTGCTGCTCTGTGTCCCCATGCCACCACTCAGACAGGGCCCACAGAAGACCAGAAGGCAGGAACTGGTGCTGAGAGATAGCCAAGAGGAATGTTCTCATCCCAGAACTATGAGTGGGTGGCCCCAGATGTGGATGATAGACTCCTACCGGAAGCAGCATGGGCTGAGGTCTTTGGTGTAGCTCCAAGACCACATCCAGTTCAGCCCCAGCAATGACTCCTGGAGAGTCCGGAAACATCAGTCCTGCTAGCCAGAGGGACATGAGACCCACGTTTACCTCCACAGGCTGGCCTCAGTAAACTGAGCAGCAGTGAGGACCACGGACCACTCCACCTTTTACATCCCTAACGAAGAAGTCATGTGCAGGAGACATGACTGAGTAGGTGGTCAGTCCTTCCCACTAGAGCAGCCCAGAGAAGATGGGAGCCAACACAGAGAGAGAGAGAGCAACAGGCCCTGAAGCTCAAAAATTTGCAGGCAGCCTCAAAGTCCCATGGCAGAATTCTCTAAGACATACACAGAGAAGGTGCCCCCGCTGGTGGGTGTAGGAAAGAGGGAGAGAGGAAGGAGAGAAAAATGCCTGTCTGTTTTCTCTTTGCTAGAAACAGCAGCTCCTTCCAAATAAACAACGGGATCACAGTTTCTGGAGCCAAAAGAATCCAATAGGAACTCTGACAAGAAGAATAACCAGTCAGTAGTCAAAATGTTCCCTAAAATGCAGTGTTTACAAATCAGATGTCTGATAAGAGTTTAAAATACAAAGAATTCTTACACTTCAATGCAAAAAAAAAAGCAAAAAACCAAAACAAAACATTGAAAATTGGGCAAGAATCTTCAACAGATATTTCTCTAAGGAAGATATATACAAATCACCAATAAGCACATGAAAAGATGTTCAACATCATCATTCACAAGGAAGACACCAATCAAAACCACTATCAGATACTATTTCACACCCATTACTAAAAAATTGTTGTTGTTGTTACGTGCCTGGAGTCGGTTCCGACTCATAGTGACCCTATACAGGGTTTCCGAGGCTGTAAATCTTAATGGGAGCAGAAAGCCTTATCTTTCTGCTGAGTAACAGCTGGTAATTTTGAACTGCTAACCGTGCCATTAGCAGCCTGATTTGTGGTTACAAATCACTACCAGAGCTCCAATTACTAGGGAAAAAAAAGTAGAAATGATCCAGTGTCCAACAACAAATGAATGGATAAATACAATGTGATCTATCTATTTGATGAAATATTACTCAGGTATAAAGAGAAATGAAGTCCTTACACATGCTACAATATAGACAAGCCTTGAAAACATGATGCCGAATAAAATAAGCAAAAGGACAAATATTGTATGATAACATTGTATGAAATATCTCCTCATTGTTGTTAAGTGCCATTGAGTACCAGCTCATAGTGACCCTATGCACAGCAGAAAGAAACACTGCCCAGTCCTGTACCAACTTCACATTCCTTGCCAATCCATCCAATTAGAGGTCTTCCTCTTTTTCCT
>NW_006408943.1:787145-796940 GCF_000296735.1 Chrysochloris asiatica | reverse complement strand
TCTTACATTTGCTTTAGCATGTCTTCACTCGAAGGCAAGTTTCAGAGTCTCTTCTGACATCCATTTTGATCTTTTCCTTCTTTTATGTCTTCTTAATGACCTTTTGCTTTCTTCCTTTATGATATTCTTGATGTCTTTCCACAACTGTTCTAGTCTTTGGTCTTTAGTGTCTAATGCATCAAATCTGTTCTTCAGATCTCTAAGTTTTGCTGGAATATGTTCAAAGTCATATTTTGTGTCCTGTAGACTTGTTTTCATTTTATTCAGCTTCAACCTGAACTTGCATATGAGTAATCGATGGTCTGTTTCCACAGTCTGCCCCTGGCCTTGTTTTGGTTGTTGACTTGGAACTTTTCCACCATATCTTCCCACAGATGTAGCCAATTTGATTTCTGTGTATTCCATCTGGTGAAGTCCATGTGAATAATCATGTTTTATGTTGTTTAAAAATGGTATTTGCAAAGAAGTCACTGGTCTTACAAAATTCTATCATGCAATTTCCAGCATTGTTCCTATCACCAAGGCCATATTTTCAAACCACTGATCCTTCCTTTTTGTTTCCAGCCTTTCCATTCCAATCACCAGTAATTATCAGTACATCTTGACTGCATGTTTGATTGATTTTAGACTGAAGAAGTTGGTAGAATTCTTCAATTTCTTCATCACTGGCTTTAGTAATTGGTATGTAAATTTGAGTAATAGTTGTATTAGCCAGTCTCTCTCATAGGAGTATGAGTATTACTCGATCTCAGAGAACGTTGTCCTTCAAGACAGATCTTGCTTAATATGTTCCTTTTGATATGAATGCAATGCCATTCCTCTTCAATTTGTCATTCCTGGCATAGTAAATCATGTGATTTTCATATTCAAAATGGCAAATACCAATCCATTTCAGCTCACTAGTGATTAAGATATTGCAATTCCATTTCATTTTTGACAATTTCCAACTTTCCTAAATTCATACATCATATATTCCATGTTATAATTATTAATGGATATTTACAGCTTCTCCTCTTATTTTTGCATTCCACCTCATAAACCAATTAAGGTTCTGAAGGCTTTACTACATTTGTGTCTTGTGGTCAACTCTACTTTGAATAGGCAGCTCTTCCCCAGTCATGTTTTGAATGCCTTTCAATCTAAGGTGTTCATCTTCCAGCACTATATCTGACAATATCCTGGTGCTCTTCATCATGTTTCAATATTCAATATTCTGGTCCTGATAGTGTTCCACTGCTATTCATAAGGTTTTCAGTGACTAAATATTTAGAAGTAGTCATTCCTTCTTCCTAGTCTGTCTTCATCTGGAAGCTTAGCTGAAACCTCTCCACCCTGGGTGACCCTGCTGGTATTTAAAATATCCATGGCATAGCTTCCTGAATCACAGCAACATGCAAGCCACCACAGTATGACAAACTGACAGATGAGAGGTGGATGTAAAATATCTAGAATAGACAAAAAGCAGATCTGTGACTGCCAGTAGCTAGGGAGAAAAGGAAAGGGGGAGCAGTGCTAAGCAAAAATGGAGGATGATTATCTCATTACATAATTTCCAAACCAAAACCAAACACACTGCCTCCAAGTCAACTCAAACTCTTATTAACCCTATGTTGTTGTTGTTATGTGCCATGGAGTCGGCTCCGACTCATAGCGACCCTGTACAGGGTTTCCGAGGCTGTAAATCTTTACAGGAGCAGAAAGCCTCATCTTTCTCCCATGGGACAGCTGATAGTTTTGAACTGTTGACCTTGCGGTTCACAGCCCGATTCGTAACCACTACACTACCAGAGCTCCGTTATCCTATAGGACAGAGTCTAACGGTCCCCAGAAGGGTTCCAAGGTTGTAAATCTCTACAGAAGCAGACTTCCCATCTTTCTCTCATAGAACTACTGGTGGTTTTGAACCATCAATCTTTAGGTTAACAGCTGAGCACATTGACTGATCATTGTGCCACCAGGGCTACCACATTACTATCAAATGTCATCATTGGGTTGTTGTCAAATTACATCATTACATAACTGCCAAACCACTTAGGCTCACAGACCATTCAAGCTGACACATAACCTTAACCCAAACAACAAGCATTACTATCATCTTGAACCTCAGCATTACATCCTAATGAAAAAATATTGTAAATGTAAAATGCAGACTAATGAGATCATTGTTGAATGAGGAGTAGGTGTAGAGGTGAGGTTGCATGCACACACACACACACAAAGTGAGCAATTTCTCTGCTGGCACCTGGTAATATAAACCCAGTCCCCCATGCCTACTACAAGGCAAAGAGTCATCACCTCCAGTACTTGTTCTGGTAAACTGAAACTCAGCCAGAGTCAAGGGACTGAGTGAGGAGAATCTTGAAAACCCGACTCAGCCCTTTAATCCATAACACAACTTTCAGCGGAACATCATCTCCTGACCCAGGGGGGGTGATCTCCAAATGGCAGAGGCCAAGGACAGGGATCACAAGAGACAGATGTCCCTATAAACATCTGTATCCACCCCATCTGGGAAGCAATGTAACAGAAACAGAGCCAGATTGAGATGCTCTAAGCACAGGTATTGGCTGGAGACACAGAACTGTCTATCTAGAATTATTCAAAACAAGGACTCATGCCGTCTGCCACACAGATTCAGCCTGTGTCACTCCCAGAATGGAGTCTCCTAAGACTCGAGTATTAGGAGAGCAAGCTGAAGGAGCTGGAGGAGCAGGAATACTTGCAAATCCACTGCAGATTCCACCCCTCCCCACTCCATCCCCAGCCAGCTATTTAAAGAGTCCATTGGATAGAATGAGCACTCTATTCCAGGGACAAGAGCTCCCTCCTTTGTCTCTGGATGTCCATATGCACAGAAGTGCCTGTTGGCACCTCACCCACATACCATCTGCAGCTGCACCCTGAACTCAGGTCCTTCCACTGTCTGGCTCCCATGAAGACCAAGTGAGATGGAGAACAGGGGCCCCCTGTCCCTTCTTAGACTAGGGGCATGGGGTGGGGAAGCAAGAAAATTCTAGACTATGTGCCCGAGGAGCTGGCAATATGGTCGATAGACCTGATGGCTCAGTGGTGAGAAAAGAACCAGTAATGTCCCAGGCACTCTGTAAAGCAGAGATGCCACACTCCAGAGCCGTGGGAAGGAGACAGAGAGGAGTCAGAGCCAAAGTATGAAGTAATGGAGCCAACTTACCTTGGTAACTGCAAGGTCAGCAGTTCAAACTCACTAGCAGTTCTGTGAGAGAAAGATGAGGGTTTCTGCTTATTTACAAAATCTTTACAGCCTTGAAAACCCTATACAGGGTCACTGTGAGTCAGAATCAAGTTGATGGTAATAGGTTTGCTTTTTGTAGGTTTACTTACTATATAAGGTTAAGTCAGAACAGAAACACAGCAGAGCTCACTCAAGTTAGCAAATTCTGGCTCCTGGAATATTCTCCATCCTATGTAATGAAATAAGATGACAAGTATATTAGAGCATCGGCAAAAATGAGGAAAACCCTCAATGAGATGGACTGACACAATAGCTTCATATCAAGATCATGAAACTGGTGCAGGATTGGGCAACATCCTGAACTGCATGTGATAGATAAGGTTTCCACAAGTCAGAACCAGTTCAACAACAGAACAACAGCAACAAAGCAAGATGAAACCAATAAGCCAAAGAAATGCCCCTTCTGACATGAACAAAAGCAAAAGAACCAAGGAGAAGCTTCGGATGTGCTGGTGATGAGGAGCACATCAGTCCAGAAGAGAAACCAGCCCTGTCTAAGAACAGAACCACAACTCCAAACACCCTGCTTAAAGGATGCTGAGCTGGGATGTGAACTACCCCCAGCCCCTTTGCTTCTTAAACAAGCCGCTGCAGGCTACTCCTCCAAGGCAGCCTGGGGGCTGCTGGAGGCTTGATTTACCACAGTAGTAAATATCACCCCCCACTGATGGAGATTTTAGTCATTGAGTTTCAAATGCTTAAGGACTATTCTTCTGCTTGGTCATGGCATCTCGCTTCCCCTGCATTAACTGACCCAAAAGACAAGGCACTAAGCTTGAAAGACATCACAGAGCAAGCAGCAGGGGGAAAGGGTCACAGACCGCTTGGAGGAGCCTTTGTTCCTGTCGATGGCGTCTCGTTTATGATGAGCTGTCATGCCCAGTTCAGAACATCTGCTTTTCCTCCTGAGAAATCCTAGCAAATGTTTGAGAGTGAGCCCTACACCCTCAGGACCTCTGTCTGAGCAGCCACTTGTCCTTGAAGCTTCCTGTTTGAGCTTCACCTACAGACCGTTTTTGCATTCCATTCCTGATACATCTACTTTTTAGCACAAAGACAACTCTAGTCTCTAAATCTTGGAGAAAAGCAAGGAGACGGTGTCACAGGAGATGCCTGATACTAAAATGGACACACCTTCAAAGTCATATTCTCAACATTTGCACGTGGCCTCGGCCCCTGTATGCTCCAAGAAGCAGTATAGGGGTCCCTGGTGGGTTTTGGAGTCCATCTGACTGCGCTCAAAGTTTGACTCTGCTACTTTCTTGGCTGTGTGACTTTTCAGAAATGAAGTCATCTCTCTGAGCCTCAGTGTCCTCCTCTGTAAATCAGGAACAATTATAATGCCTGCTTCACTGAGATTCAATGCAGGAAAAATTCTTAGAACAAAAACAAAACCCAGTTCTCTCCAGTCAATTCTAACTCATGGAGACCTTATACATATCAGACAAGAGTATAACTCTGCTCCGTAGGATTTTTGATGGCTTCTTTTTCAGAAGGACTCCTGGTTGTGGCACTGTTGGTTAATGTGCTGAACTGCAAAGTCCAATTGAACCGGGAGGTCTGTGGTTCAAGCTCATCAATCAGTTGCTCCTCAGAAACCCTATACAGGGTTGCTATGGGTCGGAACCCAACTCAACGACACTTAACAGCAATAACATTTTTCAGAAACTGATTACTAGGCCTTTCTTCCAAGGTACCTCTGAATGGGTTTAAACTGCCAACTTTTAAGTTAATAGTCAAGTGCTTAACCCTATGCATCGCCAGGCACTCCAGCACTGTGTTTGTTGTTGTTTAACGATGTTAAGTCAGTTTAGACTTAAAGCAACCCTGTATTGGGTTTCTGAAGAGTGGCTGGTGGGTTTAAGCCACTGACTTTTCAGTTAACAGTCCAGTGCTTATGCTACAACACCATATCAGAACACCACACAGTGCTTAGTACTTGGTAAGCATGCAGCAGTTATTACTGCTTGTGACACCAGAGAAAATCAGGTCAGCTGGAGTGGGGCCTTGCAGGCTTCCCTGGGAGCTCCAGAGGCTATCCCAGGCCCTTGAAGATGACAAGGTGATGCCCTGAAAGGCAGGGAGTCCCTGCGGCAGGATTAGTGGATGCTAGGAGTGGCCCCAGAAGCAATTGTTCCCAGCTCCCCTGCCATTTCCCCAGCAGCATGTCTAAAGCTAGGATTTCCCACCTAAACAGGATCTTTAAATGAGAAAGACTGATCATCAGACCAATGCTTGCTTCAGCACCTCCCACTGGCAGCAGGGCTTGAGGACGTTTCAAAGTGTCCCTTCTTAGCTGTGAATCTCTTCACCAGGGGGAAATGACCTCTCTCCTGCACACTCAGGGAGGAACTATTATAGAATATATGCTGGAGCCCTGGTGTGGTGCTGTGGGGTTAATGTGCTGGACTGCAAAGTCGGTGATTTAAGCTCACCAGCTGCTACTCAGAAACCCTATACAGGGTTGCTATGGGTCAGAACCAACTCGATGGCACTTAACAACAGCAACAATAACAAAATATACATTGGAATCCTAACCCCTACATTTGTAGAGGAGTCCTGGTGTGGCACTGCAGGTTAATGCACTAGACTGCAAAATTGGTTTGAACCACAAGGTTAGTGGTTCAAACTTACTAGCCACTCCTTGGAAAACCTATACAGGGTCACTATGAGATGGAACCAACTCAATGGCATTTAACACCAACAACATATTTGTGGATGGAATTTGGGAATGGGAGTTTCTTTGTTTTGTTAATGAGGCTATATCAGTATAAATCATTGCCACCAAGTCAACTCCAACTCATTGAAGTCCTTCCTATATAGGATTTCAAGGACGTTAATCTTTATAGGAGCTGGCAGCCTCATCTTTCTGCTGAGGAAAGACTGATGGGTTTGAACTGCTGTACTTGCAGTTGACAATGCAATGTCTAAGCCTCATAAGGTGTGCTTTAAGCCAATCACTTTGAGATATAAAAAGGGCAGATTCAGCACAGAAGCAGGAAGCAGAAATGGGGAAACATGGATACCACACCACTCATCACCAAGAAGCCAAGGAACAGAAGCCAAAAAGCGAATAGGACCTTCCCTCAGACCCCACACAGAGAGAAAACCTTCCCCTAGAGCTGGTACCCTGAATTCAGACTTCTAGCCTCCCAAATTGTGAGAAAATACAGTTCTGTTTGTTAAAGTCACCCCCTTGTGGTATTGTTGTTACAGCAGCACTAGGAGATTGAGACAAGCTTCAGTAGGAGGCGTCAGTAGCTCATGCTCTGACCACAGGCGTTTGAGGCCATTACATCTCCAAAGGGGTCACACATACCCTCCAAAATCACACTGGCAAGAGAGGGACTATGTGGGGGCTGAGAGTAGCTATCCTTCCACCCCTTGCTTGGGTCAGAAAAACTGAGAACACCCCTGTGTTAGATTCCTATAGCTGTCAGGACAAATGGCCAGAAACACAGTGGTCATTATGTTTATATTATGTATACAACATAATAGATTTTGTAGGTCCGAAGTCCAACATGGATTGAAATCAAGGTGTCAGGAGAGCTTCATTCCTTCTGAAGGCTCCAGGAGAAAATCTGTCCCCTTTCCTCTTTTGGCTTCCAGAGGCCACCCACATTCCTTGGCTCATGGCCTCCATCTCCATGGGTGAGAACCAACTCCATAGCAACCAACAACAATATGTACAAGGGACCTTTCTACCTGCTTTCAATGCACCAGCATCGTTTAATCCTCAAGATGACCTGTGTAGTGAAAACTATTGTCATTTGTGTTTTGTAGATGAGGTTGATTGAGGCTCTGGGAAGCCAAGGGACCTTCCTAGTATCACTGACAATCAGTGGTGAACCCAGTCATCTGGCCCAGGTACTAGGCACTTTAACTGACCATAACACCAGGCTCTGAGAAACACAGGGTGCACCCAAGACCCATCCCTGAGGCTGCAGAGTGGAGGCCAGAACCACAGCACACTATAGGATGAGGGTTCCCCAATCCCACCATGGAAACAAGTACACTTTCCACTTAGTACTTAAAAAGTCTATGTACTGGGTGCTCTGGGGAGCATGAATGGGCTCAGTGACAAGTCCCCAACCCACTGTGAAGAGCCAGCAAAACCTACGCACCCGACAAAGACAAGCCCTCCAACGCTGTGGCAGGAGACCGAGTGCGCAGGTGGGAGCCAGTGGAGAAGACTTCAAGGAAGCTGGTGATTATCTCAGTGGCTGCAATCCTCCCTCCCAGTCCTGGGAATCCTGCAGAGGCGAGAATGTGGTGCTCTCGGCAATAACCGTAACGCAGAAGGCGGCTCTGCTGAACATTTGTCATCGCTCCAGGCCAGTTGTTAAAATAACTTTCTGGTTGTTATTACAAAGTAATAGATGTTTGTTGTAGAAATTTTAGAAAAGGCAGACAAGCCAAAAGAAGAGAATAAAAATTATCCAAAATCCCACAAAGGCCAATGCGCCACTTGACATGTTTTTGTGTAGTCTTCCAGTAATTTTCCTAAGCATTCATCACTGTGTTCTTCTGAGATGAGCTCTCTAAAAATGGGTACCTACTCTTCTGCCTGCTTAGGAAGATGTCTTTATTCTTAATAGATGACAAATATGTGAAGGAAAATCGCTCCCCTTCTTATCCCCACCCCCCAATAACTCCCCAAGAAAGGGAAGCTGAGAGGTCAGAACTCAGATCCTAAGAGAGTCCGTTGCTAATGGATCACATACCTGGGCACACAAGCAGACATATGCTCACACACACGTGCCACAGGGAACCTACAGTTTGGAAAGGCTTTCCTGAAGTTTCCTAAGCACTTCCCTACTGCCCAGTACCAGCTGAGAGATCCCAAGAACAGACTAAAGTCTGGATGGGTCCCAATTCCCATTTCTCCTCTTTGGGGTGCTCTCTGACCATTCATCTGATCATGAATAAAACAGATGCCCTGAGGAGCTCCAAACCTACAACTGTAGGGTCACCCAGGTGCCCCACAACTGGTCCCAGCTCCAAGAGGGAGGCCAGCACAATATATTTTGTATGGGAGTGTGTGAAATTGTTGTTGTTGTTGTTGTTTAGTGCCAGAGTCTATTCCAACCCATAGTGACCCTGTATAGGGTTTCCAAGGAGCAGCTGGTGAGCTTGAACCACTGACCTTGCAGTTCAAAGGACTTTGCAGTCTGAAGCAATAGCCCACAGAGCCACACGTGTGAGATTGGACCCCCCTAAAACAGTGCAGGTCTCTCATACTTTGGACATATTGTCAGGAGGGAACTCCTGCTTGGTAAGATGGAGGGTCAGAGAAAAAGAGGAAGACCCTGAATGAGATGGATTGGCTAGGTGGCAGCATTGATGGACTCAAGTGTGGTAGCGGTACTGAGGTTGGTCCAGGATCAGGCATTGTTTCGTTCTGCTGTGCATGAGTTGGTTCCAACTCGATGGCACCTAACAACAACAAAACAGTGCAGACCTGCTGACTTTAGAGGCTCTCGCTCATGTTATGTGAGGCATTGGTGGTTCTCACCTTCCCTGGGGGGAAACCCCAGTTAGATTCCTGGCCAATGTATCCCATGCATAGCTACCACCCATCTGTCACGGGAGGATTGCATATTGCTATACTGCCAAACAAGTTTCAGCAGCACTTCCAGACTAAGATGGACTAGGAAGGCCAAGTTGCTTCCAAAAATCAGCCAACGAAGCCCTTGGATCACTGGGACAGTGCAGAACTAGATATGATTTCATTTCTTGGTGCATGGGATCAGCATGAGTTGGAGTCAGCTCAATGGCCGCTCATAACAACTCACTCTTGTCAGATATAGGAGGACAAGTCCAAGGCACAGGACTCCCTCGGCTCAAACCCCTCATGGACACACAGGTTCCTGATACAGACAGGATGCAATGTTTCCATCACCACAAGTATTCCTCAAGCTGCCCCTTAATAGAAAGCCACACCCACATGATCCATAACAACATTCATCTGTTGTCCATTCTATAATTATGTCATTTCAGGAATGTCATATGAATAAATAATATAGCATGTCAACTTTTGGAATTGTCTTTTTAACTCAGCAGTATATTCTGGAAATTCACCCAGGTAGTTGTATAAACCAATAGTTTAATTGCTGCCTAGTATTTCATGTTGTTGTTGTTAGGTGCCATCAAGTTGGTGTCGACTCATAACAACCCTATACACAACAGAAAGAAACACTGCTTGATCCTGGCCAACCTCACAAATGTTGCCACGCTTGAGCCCATTGATGCTGCCACTTGACCAATCCAGCCAATGGCGCTTTCAATAGTCTCCTCCAACACCATAACTCAGAAGCATCAATTCTTCTACGGTCTTCCTTATTCACTGTCCAGCTTTCATGTGCATATGAGGTTATTGACAATACCATGGGTTGGGTCAGGCACACCTTAGTCCTCAAGCTGACATCTTTGCTCTTGAACACTTAAAAAAGTTCCTGTGCAGCAGATTTGCCCAATGCAATACGTCATTTGATTCCTTGACTGCTGCATCCATGAGTGTTATG
>NW_006408943.1:785106-787045 GCF_000296735.1 Chrysochloris asiatica | reverse complement strand
CCTTGATACCCATGGACAAATATTAAAACAAAAACCTCTTCTAAAGCCGAGGCCTAAAAGTTCCTAGGGCAAGTTTGCTGGGAGATGCTGGAGAAAAAAATCCCCTAAGGAATTCACCCAAAGTAGATAGGTGGCTTCCGGGGTTTTGTTCAAAGAAATAATGGTTGTCAGCCTTCTCAGATCGTTCTCAGGTGCAGACCATTAACATAGGCATCCTCCTTCCTCCTGCAAGCCTCGGCCAGGTAGCTGAAACATGTGGATTCCTTTCAGACCTTTCAAATCCTTTTCTCACTGAAGACTAGGTGCTATAGGTATGTTAATTAGCCTTGAGAAACCTCGAGTTGCTGCCTTGGAATTGGAACCTGAAAAGTACTTTATAACAATTTGCTTGAATTTCTGGAAAATTAAGGATGTTAGATTATCAAGACAGTTTGTGATGTATGTTTCAGAATTTGTTCCTATAAATCATTGTGTCCTGTTTTGAACGATTAATCACATTTCACTTCTGTACATTGTCTTAATAAACCCCGCCTTCCTTTGTGTAAAGCTCCTCCCTGCAATAAAAAGGAGGCACAGACTGAAGCCCGCATGCGTTACGGCTTGCAGGGCATGTATTACGGACAGGCATTGCAGTTGGTAAGGCATTGCATACTGCCTGCCTAGCCATGATGTTTACAATGCAGGATCTGTCTGATGCCAGTGTTGCATCCACTCTGGTCTCGGGGTGTCTTCTTGTCTCTCTTGTTGTGTCTTTGTGTGTGTTCTTTCTCTATCTCTGTTGCCGCCAGATCTCCCTACTTTGTGAATCGAACCCCTATGTCGAGGCCGGTTCTCGACAGACATCCTTCTCCAGGGACCGGTCCTTCTTGATAACATATCCGAAGTATGAGAGACAACGTCTGCCCATCCTGGCATCTAAGGAGCATTCTGACTATACTTCTTCCAACACAGATATTTTTGTTCCTTTGGCAGTCCATGGTACTTTTAATATTCTCTTCCAACACCGTAACTCAAATGCATCAATTCTATGATTTTCCTTATTCACTGTCCAACTTTCACATGCATATGAGATTATAGAAAATGCCATGGCTTGGATGGGGCACACCTTAGTCCTTAAACGACATCTTTGTTCTTCAACACTTTACAAAGTCCTCATTCAGTAGATTTGCCTGATGCAATATGTCTTTTGATTTCTTGACTGCTGCATCCGTGAGTGTTGATGGTTGATCCAAGTAAAATGAAGTCTTTAACAACTTCAATCTTTTCGCCATTTATATGGATGTTGTTTATTGGTACAGTGGTGAGGATTTTTGTTTTCTTTACACTGAGGTGCAACCCATACCAAAGGCTGTGGTCTTTGATTTTCATCAGTAAGTATTATAAGTCCTCTTTGCTTTCACCAAACAAGGTGGTATCATCTGAATATGACAGGTTGTTATCGAGTCTTTCTCCAATCCTGATGCCACGTTTTTCTTCATATAATCCAACTTCTCAGATTAATTGCTCAGCATACATACTGAATAAATATGGTGAATACAACGCTGATGCACACCTTTCCTAATTTTAAACCAGTGTTCCCTTGATCTGTTCAAATAATTGCCTCTTGGTCTATGTAGAGGTTCCTCGTGAGTACAATTATATATTACAGAATACTCATTCTCCACAACGTTGTCCATAGCTTGTTATGATCCACACAATGGAAAACATTTGCATAGTCAATAAAGCACAGGTAAACATCTTTCTGGTATTCTCTGTCTTTAGCCAAGATCCATCTGATGGCAGCACTTCTTGGTACAGTGACTCTGTGTATTCCTTCCATCTGCCTTTGATACTTTACACGTCATTTAATATTTTCCCCATAAAAATTCTTCAACATTGCAAGTCGAGGCTTGAATTTTATCTTCAATTCTTTCAGCTTGAGAAATGCTGAGCATATTCT
>NW_006408943.1:779886-781842 GCF_000296735.1 Chrysochloris asiatica | reverse complement strand
TTTACATTGAGATGCAATCCATGTTTTAAGTTCTCTTCACTTTTAGCAAGCAAGGTTGTATCATCTGCATATCACAGGTTGTTAATGAGTCTTCCTCCAATCTTGATGCCACGTTTTTCTTTATATAACCCAGCTTCTCAAATTATTTGCTCAGCATACAGGTTAAATAAGTATGGTGAAAGAATGCAACCCTGTCACACACCTTTCTTCATTTTAAGCCATTCAGTGTTCCCATGTTCTTTTCCAAAATCTGCCTCTTGGACCATGTAGAGATTCCTCATGAGCACAATTAAGGGTTCTGGAATACTCATACTTGGCAATGTTGTCCATAGCTTGTCATGATCCACACAATCGAAAGCCTTTGCGTAGTCAATAAAGCACAGGTAAACATCTTATTGGTATTCTCTGCTTTCAGCCTGAGGAAGACTCTCAATGAGATGGATTGACACAGTAGCTGCAACTATGGGCTCAACCATGGCAACAATTATGGCACAGGATCAGGCAGTGTCCTGTCACCAACGCCTAAAAACTTGAGCATCCATTTCATTGGGTGGTTGTATTAACCAGTTCCTTTAATCGTTTACCTCAGGCCTCTGTGCTGTTTCCAACTTTTGATGATTACAGATAAAGCTGCTATAAACATTTGTGTTTCTGTATGAACACTGCAACAAATGCCCAGGAGTGTAATTGCTGGGTCAAATATAGTTGCGTGTTCAATTTGTAAGAAACTGCTAAACTGGCTTCCACAGAGGCTGTGCCATTTTACATCCCACCAGTAATGTAAGAGCAATCCAGTTTTGCAATATCCTCTCCAGCATTTATTTTTTATTTCAGTCATTCTGAAAGATGACTGTGATTATATGAGGGGCATCTCATTATGATTATAATTTGCATTTCCCTGGTGTGACATTGTGGGCTAATGCACTGGACTGCAAAGTCAGTATGATTCACAAGGTTGGCAGTTCAAGCTAACCAGCCGCTCTTCAGAAGCACTATACAGGGTCACTATGGGTTGGAACCAACTCGATGGCACTTAATAACAACAACAACAACAACGAAACCCTATAAAGGGTCACTGTGGGTCAGAACTGATTCAATGGCACTTAACAACAACAACAACAGCAAGAAATGAATAATCTGGGGAGTACAGTGGTTCTACAGAATAAGCATTGTACTGTGGATCACAAGGTTGGAAGTTCTAATCCACCAGCCGCTTTGCAGGAGAAAGATGAGGTTTCTGGCCCCTTGTCTTTCTTTAGAAAACCCTATACAGGGCCGCTATGAGTCAGAACCAATCAACAGCACTTAACAACAACAAGTAGGTGTTATATTACAAGTACATCACTTACTTATCACAGTCCACTAGTATCAGCATTTCAACAGCTTGAGCAAAATATAGAAATTTTACTTTCCTTTACATCTCTTACCCTTTCCCACTTATAATATAATTTTCTTAAATATTTCCTGTATATATGATTAGAATCACTTCACCTCATGTTCCGATTTTCATTTCATCCCTGAAACATAATTTAGAAAACCCCAGGGGAAAGGAAAAGCTATTGTATTTCCCCTTGTTTTTGTTTATCATGTTTTCCTTCCCACAGCTCCAGGGTTCCTTTTTTTTTTTATCATTTCCTTTATCATTTTAGAGTGAGTCTGCTGTTGAAATTCTCTTAATTTCCTTTCATAGAGAGTATGTTTATTTCCTTTTCATTCTTAAAGGATATTTTCACTGGGTATAGGATTCTGGATTGACAGGTCTTGTATCTGAAAGTATTGTGCCACTTCCTTATGTCTTCTATGTTGTTGTTGTTGTTGTTGTTAAGAGCCATCCAGTCAGTTCTGACTCAAAGCAACCCTGCATAGGGTTTCCAAGGAGTGGTTGGTGAGCCTAAACCACCAAGCTTGCAATTCAAACCAACCTTGTAGTCGAGCGCAATCACCCACAGCACCACA
>NW_006408943.1:777405-779176 GCF_000296735.1 Chrysochloris asiatica | reverse complement strand
AGCAGGTTTGATGATGCATGTAGTCATTACAATGAAATGAAATATGATAGGATGAATGTAAAGCTGATGTTCTCCCATATAAACTCACATAATTCACAATAAAAACTTTTTTAAAAATCATGTCATTCTGGGTTTGGACTACTAACCATAACGTTGGTGATTCAGTGTCTTTTCTCTGACTGCTTTCAAGATTTTTAGCTTTTTCTTTAATTTTCAGATATTTAATTATTCTATGTCTTGGTATGGATTTCATTAGGTTTATCTCATTTGAGTTATCTCCATTTCTTGAATCTGTGTGTTTAGGTCTCTTTCCAAACTTGGAAAGTGTTCAGCTATCATTTCTTCAAGTACCTTTCATCCAGGTTCCTCCATATTTCATCAGGTAAATAAGAACCCCTCTTCCAGAGCAAAGACTTAGGGGAGTAGGGAAGATAACATGAGGATCTGTTTCATTCTAAAGAAGATGTGGTAGGAAGATGAGATGTCCTTTATTTGCTCTGTGAAATTACAAACAGTGCCAGAGAACTAAAAAGCAGTGAATTACAAACAGTGCCGGAGAACTACCAAAGACCCACACCAGCAAAGTCTGCCACAACTCAAGCCTCCACCTGGTCCAGAGCTTACCTGCTGAAACCTGGTGCTTAGTTAGTTGAGAGTTAGAATGATTTTCCTTTGCTTTTGTTTTGGTTTGTCTATTTGCAGAGGATGAAGAGCTATGATTTACTTTTTACTTAATCTCTGTCTTTGCATTATAAATGTGCATATTACAAAAGTCAAAAAACATAAGAAAAAAGAGGACGCTTTGATCATTTCAGGGCCCTACTACAACCATTATGTCATGTAAGCTACATAGTAGAGAGTTTAGAACGCAAAGAAAAGAAGAAATATCAAAGGGCAAGGTGGGTTTAAGGCAAATGTTTCTTGTTTCTGTAGCTCCTATGCAAGCTCTGGAAGTAGGGCCCGGAGTTGGGTCCCTTTCAGGATACACTCATCATTCTTCCCCCCAAGCCCTACGCCTAAAACCTACTGCCATTGAGTCTATTTTGACTCATAGAGACACTATGCAGGACAGAGCAAAACTTTCCCAAAAAGGTGTCAAGATTGTAGCTATTTACCAGAGCAGACAGCTTCACCTTTCTCCCACAGAACGACTGGTAGATTTGAACTGCTGACCTTGCAGTTAGCAGCCCAATGAGTAACCCAGAGCCAGCAGGCTTCCTTTCCCAAGCCTTAAACAATCACTAATCTACTTTCTGTCTCTATAGATTTGCCTATTCTGGACATTCTACACAAATGGAATCATAATAGTACGTCTCTTGCGACTGAATTGCATTATTTTGATACATTTTTGCATTATTTCTATGCTATACAGGAAGATAGTATATTCTGCTTATATTATAGTAAGAGTGTGTGTCCCTTTTGTGTCTTTCTTGTTGTAAAAATCTATCACACTTGGTGAATCCAGTATGCCCTCACATCCAGACTTTTGTAATCAGAGTCGAGAGGCAAGTTGTGAGCTGGAGTTGAATGGACCACATAAAGAAAAGTCACCTAAATATAAGACTGGGCCTTCCACAGCATGACCTCAGCCCCACACTAATAAACAGAAGGAAAGAAGGAAAAACAAAAGCAGAGAAAGAAAGGATAAAATGCAAGGGAATGGAAAGAGGAGAGGGAGAAGCAAGATCAAGAAAACAAAAACAAGAAAACAAAGGAAAACCAAAAACAAACAACAAGAAAAAGTTGTTGGACACACACACACACACACACA
>NW_006408943.1:760696-776507 GCF_000296735.1 Chrysochloris asiatica | reverse complement strand
AAATCAAGTTAACCCCAAAAAGGACAGATTCCAAAAGAAAATCACCAAGACATATCATAATCAAACTTTACAAATCCAGAGACAAGGAAAGAATCCTAAGAGGAGCTCAAGAAAAATGAAAAAGTATCTGCAAAGGAGAGCCAATAAGACTAAGCTCTGATTTCTCAAAAGCAACCATGCAGGCAAGAAAGCAATGGGATCACATATACAAAACTCTGAAAGAAAAAAAAATTACTAACCAAAGATCACATACCCAGTAAAGCTCGCCTTCAAATATGACAACACTATTAGGACATTTCCAGATTAATAGAAATTAAAGAAATTTGTAATAACTAGACCAGTTTTGGAGTCCTGGTGTGATACTGTAGGATAAGCACTGGACCACAAGGGTGGTTTGAACCAGTCATTCCTCAGAAACCATATAAAGGGTTGCTGTGTGTGGAAATTAACAACAACAACAATAAACCAATTTTACAAAAAATACTAAAGGGTGTTCTTTGGGCTGAGGACTAACAACAGCAGACAACCTGAGATTAACATACAAGACAACACCACCCAGAACTCAATCCAGATATGTAACTATTTAAAGTCAAACAAACCTACAAGGCTGAAAATAGGGAACCAGATATATCAATTTTTTTAATTAAGTCAATGACAAAGCTAAAAGAGGGAATAATTTAGATACAGAACTTTCAAATGGTGAGGAAGTCAAGTAGATTTCAAGATAAAACAGACCATTTAAAACAGAGGTTAAATTACAGAATATCCTCAAAGAAAATTAAGATACCTTCACATTAAAATAAAAAAGAGGAAAATCAGAAAAGTTTAGTAAACATTAACACATCAGAAATTAAGAAAATGAAAAGAAAGCTCATAAACAAAATTAACAGCGCAGAAAATTATGTGGAACAAAGAAACTAGCAGCATCACAAAAATCACACAGCAAAATGACAGCCATCAATTCATACTTATTGATAATTACACTGAATGTAAGAGGATTAAAAGTACCAATCAGGAGACAGAGAAAGTAGAATGGCTAAGAAAACAGGATCCTTCAATTTGCTGTCTACAAGAGACGTATCAGAAAGATGGAGACAGCCTAAATGCCTATCAATAGAAGAATGGTTAAGTAAACTTTGGTATATACATTCAACGGAATACTACACAACATTGAAAAATAAAGATGAATCTACAAAACACTTCATAACATGGATCAATCTGGAGGATGTTATGCTGAGTGAAATTAGTCAATCACAAAGGGACAAATATTGCATGAGCTAAATGTTGTGAAAAGTTTAAACAAAAAATTTCTTAATAAAAGAAACAAACTATGATGGTTACTGGGGGGTGGGGGGAATTATTCACAGCCTAGAAGTTAGACACATGTTAACATGGGTGACAGGGCAGGCTATATACAACAAGAGGCAGGTTAGCAGAGGAAATAAGAAGGTAGCAGGAGACACAGGAAGGAATTCAATATTAAAGTGAATAGAGCTAAATACAGTGAAGTGTTGGTGGTAAATGGAGGGGATTATAATCATTGTAGTGAAGCAAGGTGTATGATTTGTTGAATGTAAAACTCATGATCTACTCTGCAAACCTTCACTCAATACAAAATAAAAAGTTAAAAAAGAAAAAAAAAGGAAGAAGCATATGACTTGGTACGATTAATGAAATCATTGCCCCTTCCTAAAAATCAGGCTGGTACCACAAGATGGGTCTTTCTGGCCTGGCCAGCCCCCACCACAAGTCAGTCCTATTGTTGGCATGATCTGGAATCCTCCAGAAGTAACAAAGGCACTCTAGTAACTCTTGAAACTTCAAGGGTTTAGAGGTTACCTCCCAGGAATCAAGATAAAGATCAACTCTTCAATGCACCAAAAAGAAAGTTACCATCAAATCAATTGCAACTCATGACAACCACATGTGGGTCACACTAAAACTGTGCTCCTAAGGCTATGATCTTTCGGAACTCGGTCTCCAGGCCTTTCTTCCTAGATGCCTCTGGATGGATTCAAACCTCCAACCTTTAACTATCTGTAATAACCCGGGGGGACGCTACTTCACCCCACAAGGGCAAACTGTTCCAAGCTTGTTCCTGCCTAGACCCACAGGGAAAGAAGCCAAGTATCTCACAGACTCAGATACTCAATGAAGCCCCCACACACCCACAACCCCTAGGCTGGTATCCACTACACCAGTAACTGCCAATGTCAGCCTCAGAGCCACCCTCACATCCTGAAATTCCAGAAGTCAGTCCCATCCTCTGACAAAAGCCAGATCCTTTCAGCAAAAGCAAATTCAATTAGTGGGAGAAGCTTGTGTGTCAGTGAGGCAGCTGTGACATTTAACAAGCCACACCCTCCTGGCAGCCAGCCTCCAGAACGACTTTCAGCCAAATGTGTTTTTGTTTTTCAAAAAAAAAAAGCAAATAAATGGGTCAAGTGCCAACCAGAGGAATCGGAGCTGTCTCCTGAGGATACGTTCCAAAGGATAAAGTTGGAGTGTCGATTGGAGCAGATTTAATGAGTTAGAGAAAGATCAGAAACAGGACAAACTTGGAGTATAAATCAAATATTAATCATCCTAAAGGCAAGGCTTGCTAAGGCATAAATCAATAGCACAGGGCAGATTTGCAAACATACACCTCTCTGAAGAGCTTCCAGAAATCTGGAGCTAAAATAGCAGGGAATGGGAAGCCAAAAGAAGAGAGAGTCTCTATCAGCCAGGAGTAGGGGAATCCTGTCTGCCCTCAGGGCATCCTGGGGCTCATCTCCTCCCAAAGCGCTAAGCAGGGCTCTGGACAGGTGACTCTGTCCCATTGCCAGCTGCGAGGGGGTTCCCTTCCTCTTTCATCTCGCTGATTATGCTCCTGCTCTGTACCAGGCCCTAGTCTAGGCAATTCCAACATCACTTCTACTCCTTCACCCCACAGGCTGTATGTCATCACATTTGAGTGCTACTGGGGAAACTAGGCTCAGGGATGGGAAGCAGGTCAACAGTGGAGGCAGGGCTCCAATCTGAGAAGTCTTTGGTTTGATCCCTCCCAGGCAGGACCCTCCACTGCTTGCTGCCACCCCCAGCCCACGAAGCCTCTCCACCACCATAGAGTGAACAAAGAAGATGTGATGCTCTCCTCTCATCCATGTTCATCTATCTTTGCTCCTTGTCCAGGGTACCATGCACTTCACTTGGTCCTCTAGGAAACTGCTGGCCAACCTTCTAAGTCCACCCTATCCCCTAGGCCCTATGGTCCTAACAATCTGTACCTGCTTCCTTGGCCTAGGACTTCTGGCCACTGAAGCTGATAGGCCCACTTGTGGCTTGGGCTCAAGGGCCCTCAGTTGGGATAACTCTTACCTTAGTCTAGGTTCTTTAGAGATGAAAATCCAGTGAGGCATGTAGAGACCATAGAAAGAGTTACTTCAATGAAATGGTTTGCACATTATGGGGGATGACAAATCCCAAATTCATAGGTCAGGCAGCAGGCTGGAGAGTTCTACTGATTCACAGGATTGTAGGGGCTGGAAAATCCAAAATCTTTAGGTCAGCCCACAGACCAGAGACTTTGGCTGGCTTATGTCCCAGGATGTGGAAGTCAAACAATGAGCAGAGTCCAGGATCAAGAGAGATGGAGCTTTGTCAGAATATCCATTTATATTCTGGAGGCAGGTCACCTCCCCTAAGAAACCTCCCTATCGATTGGTGGTGAGCTGCTCACCTCAGATCACATCATAGAATGTAATTGTGTTCTATTACCTTATGGAAGAATAAACAGTCCTGTATCTACTGAACCACTGAAAATCGTACCGAGCCAAGCTGACACATTAATCACACCACTCTGGAGCACTTTCTAGATGATATGGACCAATAACTGAGGAATCAAAAGCATCAGTATCACCTGGGACTTTGTTAGAAAGGCAGAACTCAGACCACTCCCACCCCAGCCCTGCTGGATAGGAATATGCTCTTTGCAGGACCCCAGAACTCTTCCTCACTGCCTCACATAGGCCCCCATGGGACTGAGCCCAATGGCCTCAACTCTACCCACCTGGCAAATGTACCCTGCATCAGCTTCCTTCCCTCCTCATCTTGTTTCCCTTCCCTTCCCTGCAATGCTCCCTGTGGTCAGTTCTCATATTGATCCTTATACTCACATCCTAGCCTCCACATCTAACCTAACGCAGAGGTCCAAGGATCAGGGCTGTCTGCCAAATAGTTCCCAGGGACCATAGTTCTCACCCAGAATAGGCCATTAGCCCATCACTGGCCAGACATGGAGAAGAAACACATCTCAATTTGGCATGATGCATAGACAAGGGAGGTGACAAGGTCTAGGGACTCATTCAGGTGGCCATCTTTGAGGACAGATGCCAAGGAGCTGGGTGAAAGGAGAGATGGGAGTGAGGGAATAGGACTGACATTCACTACTGGAAAGCTATCTACTTCCATGCAGCGCTCCCTCTTACCCTACATCCCTTTCCACAATCTCCACCTGGACCGACACCACCCCCAACCCTCCCCAGATCCCAGAGCAGGGTTAACTTGGGGTGAGAGACTGCTGGGTTGCATGGAAACAGAAGCAAGTATGACCAACCAGAACATCCCTCTGACTACCCAAGCCTCCTGACTTTCTTGGACTGACTTGGAATAAGATCACCTTTGCCAACTTTGATTTTGATCTCTCCCAGAACAAAGAATAAATGCAGCCATTTCTAATCCCCAAATGGATCTGTGTTGATCCCATGGAGACCAAAAAGTTCCAGTCAGGACTTGTTGGCATTCTTCAGAAAACACCTCAGGTCTTTTTTAGAAATTTCCCAAAGAACAGGCCAACCTGGGTGTTACAGGACTGTGTTGTTCCTGTCAAAAAAAAAGCTACTTCCAAATGGGAACAAGAAGTCTAAAAGGTCCTATACAAAATGTTTTTCTGTCTGAACTAATTTTATGGTGGTCTAGCCCATTTCAAAGTCTCAGAAGGGTCAAAATTCTGGACATGGTTTTCAATGCCAAGAGATGCCATATTGCTGGAGAACCCCTGGGTACGCTGGAAAATGTTCTGTCACCATGTCAACACCACCAAGAACCCACCCCACCAAGACCTAGAAGCAATGGTTCTGGGTCATTCAACATAGAAACAGAGCATTCCAAAGGAGGGAGAGGAGATGAACTCAACTCCCAACAGCCAAAACACATCTAAGTCAATAATCACTCATTTTATGCTTTGGTGTGCCATGTGCAAGGAGCTGGGAGCGACGCTCAGTCACAGCTAGAGCTGTGGGATCTGGGGTAGAAATGCCTGGACTTGGGTCCCAGCTCTGGGCTCCCAGCCATGGGGTCATCTTCCAGGCCATCTACCTCCTGTATGTTGGTCTTCTCATCTGAAAGCAGAGAGTGTAATGATGATATCTATAGGGAAGCGTGAGAGTCTGCACAAATGATGGAGAGGATTGCTGAGCACAGTGGCTGGGAACAAAGCTAGAAACAGAAACTCCTCCAAGCAGCAGGGGCAGGCCACTCAGAACACCCACCGAGAACCACTTCCTGTAGGTTCCAAAGATGCCCTCGGGTCTGGGACTGTGTGTGGGGGGGGTGTTTGTGGGTGAGTGGGTGAGTGTGGGTGTGTATGTGAGTGTGTTTGTCAGTATGTGTGAGAGTGAAAGTATGGAAGTGTGTGTGACAGTAGAAGTGTGTCTGTTTGTCTGTCTGTCTGTCTGTCTGACTGACTCCCTCTCTGGGGTCTCCCTTCCTCTGATTTTGTTCATTCTCAGGAAGTCTCTCCACACACATCAGTCATCAACAGACCAGCAACTCCTGGATTTTATTGTCTTGTGTCTGGTGGTGAAAGAGAGAAAAAGAAATGAGGGAGGAGAGGGAGAGAAGGGAAGGAAGTAGGAAAAGAGAAGGGACCCAGGGAGCCTGACAGGCCATTAGAGGCTCCAGGTCAGGGAGGTCAGGTAGAGCCTGCTGCCCTCACTGCCTTGAGGCAGACCCTGGAACTCTCCCATAGGGAATACCTGCTGGAGACATGTGCCAAAGAGCTGGGGCCAGAGAGCACCTAGGGAAGTCAGGTCAAGGGATCTTCTCTAGGGTTGGACAGTCGACCAGGGAGGCAGTACAAAGGTCTCTCAGGGATGTTCCAAGAAGCCATACATATCTCTCAGGCAACAGCACTCCGCCTGCCATCAGAAAAGGCTCTGCTCAGCTCTGCGGAGACCAAAGCCTAGCAACTCCATGATACTTAAAGGTCTCTTCCCCAAGACGCCAATTCTCTGCATCAGTTTAACCTTGTAAAAGGGGCAGTGGGATGTGGATAGAATTAATAACACTCCTTGAGTATAGACTGCATACTGAACCCCAAAGTGTTTTGATCGCACCAGCTCCTTTAACCTTCCTGTAGTCACTACCCCACATTGCACCAGAAGACCACAGTTGCACATGCAGCTGACAGGGGTTGGAACTCAACTACAGGACACTCTGACTTCAGACCCTTCCTGCCTACCTCCAGGACCAGTTCCAGACAGATTCAACAGGCAGGGCCGGAGGACCAGCAGCCTCTGTTTGTGCAAAGAAAAGAGTGTGGTACCTGGGGAAAGGCACGCTAATGGGATGGGGCATGGAGTGACAAAAGGGTCCACAGTGCAAGTCCTGTGGACTCAGAGCTGAAGGAAAGGATGCCTCCATAGATGCTCAAAGATCACTTGTATGTTCTGAGATTCCTAACCTGCCTGGGCTCACACACCCCTTAGATATCAGTCAAAGTTCACATCTCTGCACAGGGGCCCTCACTGAGAAGGAGCCTCCAAGGGACCCGTACTCCCCACCCCACCAAGTTCAGAGCCTTCTCATGTAAGATGGCAGAGTGGCACTTTCTGTTGTACCTTCTCGCACAGCCCAAGACTCCAGGTCCCCCAATTACAAGGCTCTTTGTGTTTACTCTCAAACAAGCTCACCTCCCCATGAACTTGACAGATAAATAACCAGAGGCCACCCAAGGTGAGGAGTCCTGGTGTGGCACTGTGTGTTAATGAGCCAGACTGAAAAAGCCATTAGAACTGCAAGGTCAGTGGTTCAAACTCACCAGTCACTCCTCGGAAACCCTATACGGGGTCATTATGGGTCAGAACCGACTCGACGACACTTAACAACAACAATGCCCAAGGTGAAGACCTGGCCCAGAGCCTCTTGGGTTTGGAGAGGTAGAGTGCTGGCCCACTGGGCTGCAATGCCCTGGCACTTAGGAACTCCACTCAAGTTGTCCTAATGCTCATGGGCTCCATGCCATGCCAAGTGAAGGCCCCTGGGACAGTAGATGAGGGCACCCTCTCTGACCACAGGAGCTTCTCTGCAGTGCATCAGTCCTGGAGAGAAGGGAACCGAACGAGATAGAGGCCTGGCAGGTGAATGAAGGCACACAGAAAACAGCTTGGCTCCCCCTGCAGAGCGGCAGCTGCCAGTGATGTTAGACTTGAACTTGACTCACAGCATGCACCCTCAGGTTTCAGAAAATGTGTCTGCGTCAGATCTGTGAATTGTTTAACAGATTAATCTGCCTTGCACTCACTCGACTGTCACTTTGTTCTTGGCAAGACGAGCTCTGAGATGAAGAGCAAAACCACACTTGAAATCTGAGGATCCCACACCTCTTCTCCCTGGAAGTTCCTACAGACAAAGCAGAGGTCCCTATTACTGATGATGACTTCGGGGTTAGGAGCCTGGATAGAAGGGAGACCGTTTGTGGAGTCCAGTGGAGACCAGGAGCTTGGACTTCTGCCCTAAGTTTGCAGTTATTCATGGCCTCTGTGCCTCCCCCTATCCCTAACCTGGGACCCTGCAACAGAAGAGATGCCCAGGAGACTGAAATCCTTTCTCGGCTCCCATATATGGGCCATGCAGCTCTGCTCTTGTGATCTCCTCGGAGACTGAACGCCCAAATGTCCCTGGTGGAAAGAAGCAGGTGTGAAAAGGAGATCTGAGACGGAGAAGAGAGATCATGTCATGCCTGCATGGCCCCTTCAGTGCATCAGCTTCCAAATGCTATGTGTCTGTTACAATGCCCCACTGGGAAGGGATTAGGACTGGGATCCACCCTACTCCAGTACGACTTAACTTATCACATGTGCAAACAAGAAATAAACAAAGACTCTATTTCTCCAAACAAGGTCAATTCACAGGTATAGTGGCCCATACTGCAACTTACCATTTGGGAGATAAAATTTAATCCAAAGTCTGTGGTCCAGCACCACTTCACCCACCACTGGGAACCACAAAGAACAGGCAGTTGGTTGATGCTCAATGTATGCTTGTTACCTTGAAGGCCACAGTCTGAAAGCAGGGCCTGGCAAAGAAGGAAGTATAAGGAGGTGGTTTCCACTGTGGACCCGACTCCAGAAGCCCTCAGCTCCAAGTATTACCATTCCCAGTTCACCAGTCTTATAGATTGAACATATACCACCAAAAAGGTACTTTGAAGTCCTAACCTCAGTATCTATGAATATGGCCCAGTTGTGAAATACTTATCTTTTTACTATGATAATGATCTGATACTGGAATAGCTTGGGCTTTAAGCCTAATCCTTTCTGGGTGGTATCTTATAAGAAAGGAAAATAGACACACAGGGCAAAATGGAATAGGAGGGCCCATCTAAAAGTCAAGGAATGACAAGACATGACAGGGGCTACCAGAAACTGAATGAGAAGAGGAAGAATCTTCTCCTAAAGTCAACAGAGAGAGAGAGAGCAGAGCCCTGCTGATGCCCTGAGTTAGGACTTCTAGCTTCCAGAGCAGTGAGACGATCAATTCTTGTTCTTCAAAGCCACCCATTATGCTATATTGCTATGGCAGCCCCAAGTAATTGAGACAACATGAGTGGCCTCCCCTCCCATGAGCCTCTGTGAGAAGCAGCAGGGTCTCACATATCAGATCTGGCATGGGACCTATCACATGGTGAGGTGGGGAAAAGGAGAAATGAGGAAAAACAGAATGATGAAAAGAAGCAACATGAAATACGGAGGCAAAGAGCGCCTGTAGGTACAGGAAAGGGGACTTGCCAGTTGAGTCCTCCTCCTCCAGGCTCCGTGCTCTTTGGCTGACTGCTCTCCCTCCAGCCTGGGATTCCTCGCCAGGATACAGAGGCAACACTTGATTCATGACTCTAACTTTTGAAGGGACACAGGGCAGTTTTCTGGAATAGTGTGTAAAAGCCATCATTTACCAGCTCTGGAAAGAGAGGCATAGATAATGTCCAGGGGAAAGGTGGCCTTTGCATTCACTTCCTGGGACTTCTGTAACAAAGTACTACAAGTCCAGGGCCTCAAACAACAGCCAAAGAACTCTGGTGATGTACTGGGTTAAGTGCTGAGCTGCTATCCCCAAGACTGGAGGTTCAAACTCATCAGTCACTTCTCAGAAGAAATATGAGGCAGTCTGCTCCCATAAAGATTTATAGTCCCAGAAACCCTAAGGAGCAGCTCTACTGTGTCTTATAGGGTCACTAGTGATGAGTCAGAATCAACTAAATAACAGTGTAAAAAAATACCGTGTTTGGTAAGGTGGAGGGTCAAAGAAAAAGAGGAAGACCCCAGCAAGATGGATTGGCAAAGTGGCAGTTTCATTAGGTTCCAGCGTGGCAACAACTGTGAGGTTGGCCCAGGACCAGGCAGTGTTTCCTTCTGTTATGCATAGGGTTGCTATGAGTCAGTACTGACTCGATGGCATCTAACAACAAAAACAACAAAACAATATCCACCACTTAAAGCACTTACTGATAAAGCACTCACAGCTGGACCAATAAGCAACAGCATGCTAAATAGAGAAAAGATTGAAGGATTTCATTTCAGTTGGATCCACAGTCAACACCCATGGAAACAAGCAAGAAACTAAACCGTGTATTGCACTGGGCAAATCTGCTGCAAAAGACCTCTTTAAAGTGTTCAAAAGCAAAGATGTCACTTTGAGGACTAAAATACACCTGGCCCAAGCCATGGCATGAATTTTCAGTTGTCTCGTATACATGCAAAAACTGGACAATGAGTAAGGAAGACCAGAGAAGAATTGTTATATTTGAGTAATATTCAAATAAAGACTATTACTGAGTATACCATGGGCTGCCAGAACAACAAATGACTCTGTCTTGAAAGAAGTATAGTCAGAATGCTTCTTAGAAGCCAGGACGGCAAGGTTTTCTCTCTCATACTTTGGACATGTATGTAATCAGGAGTGACCAGACCCTGGAGAAAGACATCATGCTTGATAAAGTGAAAAAGAAGACCCTCAATGAAACGAATTGCCACCATGACTGCAACAATGGACTCAGAGATGGCAAAGGTTGATGGAGCAGAACCAGGCAGTGTTTAGTTCTGTTATACATGAGGTTGCAATGAGTCGGAACTGACTTATGGCTTCTAACAACAGCAGAACACCAGATTTATTCTCTCAGTTTTGAAGGATAGGAGAGAAGTTCAGAATCAAGATATCAGCAGGGCTCTAGGGGAGCCGCCTTCTGTCTGCTGTCCCTGGGCATCACTCCAATCTCTGTCTCCACATAGCCTCTGTGTGTCCATATTTTCCTCTTTATAAGGACACTATATTGGATTAGGAGTCCTGACATGGCGCTGCAGGTTAATGCGCTGGACTACAAGGTCAGTTTGAACCACAAGATTGATGGATCAAGCTCACCAGCCACTCCTCGGAAACCCTGCAAAGGGTTGCTGTGAGTTGGAACTCAACGGTACTTAACAACAACAACTACATATTAGATTAGGAAATACCCTGCTCCAGTGTGTTGGTGTTGGTGTTGTTGTTGTTATGTGCCATGGAGTTGGTTCCAAGTCATAGCGACCCTGCATAGGGTTTCCAAGGCTGTAAATCTTTATGGGAGCAGAAAGCCTCATCTTTCTCCCGCAGAACAGCTAGTAGTTTCGAATTGCTGACCGTGAGATTAGCAGCCCGATTTGTAACCACTACACTATCAGAGCTCCTTATGGGTCGTGCAAATAGTTAAATTCTCCATTGCTTGCTGAAAGTTTAGCAGTTCCAGTACACCCAGAGGCAGCTCTGATAGAGGAAAGATCTGGTAATCCACTTCTGAAAAAAATCTGTCATTGGAAACCCTATATAGTGCAGTCCTACTCTGTCACACAGAGACCTGGTGTGGTGCTGTGGGTTAATGCACCAAACTGCAAAGCCATTTGAGCTGCACGGTCGGTGGTTCAAGCTCACCAGCTGCTCCTCAGAAACCCCATACAGGGTCTCTATGGGTCAGAATTGACTTGATGGCATTTAACAGCAACAAAATCTCTGGCACACATGGGGTCACCAAGAATCAGAGTTGACTTGACAGCAATTGGCTTGTTTGGCTGGTTGGTTTGGTTAACTTTCTGCTCCATTATGATCTTATGCTAACTTAATTCATTATCTCTGGCAAGATCCTATTTCCAAACAAGGTCACATTCATAGGTACTAGGGATTAGGACTTGAATGTGTCTTTTAGAAAGAGAAATTTCAACCCATGAAAGACATTTTTGGGTCATTTCCCTAGTGCAGTTGTGAATACAGCCCAGAAATGACACTCTTCCTGTAGAACTTCAGCCTCTTCTGACCACCTGGTCCAACCCTCTGGTTCAAACCACCACCTCTTTGTCCTCTGAGAGTATCTTTGATTTCCAAACCTATCTCCCAAAAAGAGGTCATTTGGCACGTATTTTCCAATGAATGTTTAGCTCAATCCTGGAGAAAAAAAAATCCTTGAGGTTAGGAGAAAAAGCACAGCACAAAGACAAGCCACTAGGTGCCAGTTCTCTGTCCCAGAAGTGGGCAAAGGGTCAGACTCATCAAGTTCTCAGTCCATGGAATCCAGGAAAAGGAATCTTGGAAACTCAGTGAAACAGCCACAGGCAGTGTTTAGCTCTCACATAGCACAACCCTCCTTCTACTTTACCTCGTGTGGCTCTGCCAGAAATGCCATAAGTAGGTTCCATGAACAGAAATCTATTTTCTCACAGTTTGTTGTTGCTATGTGCCATCGAGTTGATTTTGACTCATAGCAACCCTGTATAGGGCTTTCAAGGAGTGGCTGGTGAGTTTGAAACGCTGACCTTGTGGTTCAAACTGGCCTTGCTGTCCAGTGCTGTATCTCACAACACCACACCAGGAGTCTTACTTGAATTCTGGACACCGGCTCAGGGGAAGTTTTCTCTCTGTTGTTTCTGGGAGAATATACTTGTCTCTGCTTCTCGAGTGTTCTTCGTGGCACCCTTTGGAAATCTCCACGTGACACCTATCTTTTCCCTCACTCATGCTTGTTTGCTTCTGCGCCTAGTCTGCTCCTTTACCACTCAAATGTGATCGGTTTTAAGGCTTATCCTACACTGATGTTGGAGTTCTGGTAGGGCACTGTAGGACAAGCAATGGAACACAAGATCGGTGTGAACTGCAAGGTCAGTGATTCAAACTCACAAGTCACTCCTTGGAAACCTTATGCAGGGTCCAGGGTCACTGTGAGTCACAATCCACCCAGTGGCACTTAACAACAACACACTGATATGGTCTTCTTAAAATAACAAGAAAAATCCTATTCCCAAAGGTACAAGGGTTAGGATTACAAGACATATTTGTGGGGGAAATTTCAAGCCATAACTCCTCGCATTTCATGGGTGGAGAAACGAAGGTCAGAGACAAAAAGGCATTGGCCCGAGCTACTACAAAGGGACACCCATAGAGCCTGTGTCCTGAGATGCTCTGTCATCTTGATTGAGCCCAACTGCTCAAAATAGGCAACATCTCTGTCTCCCAGACTTGTATCCCAGTGCCACACCTGGAATGAGCCCTGGACTCCTTTGGGGCCCATTTGCATTCGAGCCTTCATCGCCTGCCAAAAGACCACCTGCTGAAGCTGATGGATGCACGCATCCTATCAAAGACCATGAAAGCACTTTGAACATTCTACACTTTGAAGCTCTGTTTGACTTTAAATCCAGGCCTGCAAAATATCTTTGCAGAAAAATAACCTAGATTTGTCATGGCACATTTTGACACATTTTTATGGTCTCTTGATCTATTCCTGGGCTAACAATAGCTCCCCAGTTTCACTTTAAATAAGAACATTCACAACACAGATAAGAAGAATAGGGGGTAAAGTGGGCAATTACTTAAAAAAAAAAGAAAGAAAACTCCCACAAATGCAGAGATAAATTCAGTCTGTTGGCAATGGAGCCCAGATTTCCATCCATGTGACAGATTCATAACCAAGCAACTCTAAAGTCTGTTGACAGGCCCCAACCTAAGAGGGATCGACAAGAATAAGGGTGAGGCAACTGCAGAGGCGCGTAATGGGATTTGGGGCCCTTCATTTGCAGGTCACTGGTTTTAATTTAGCCCAAACGCCCTGTCACTAAGAGTTACTGCTGTCTGGCCACCGAGGAAGAACAGGCAAGCCCAGGATGTTCCAGGAGAGAGCAGACTGGGAGACCATCCAGGCAACTGCTGCCAAGGAAACCCATGTCAGTGGAAGACAGAACTCAAGGCCTGCTAAACAGAGCTGGAAGCCGGTTCTACACTTGGGAACAGAAGGATTGTTGTTGCATTAGTCTCAGTTCTCTGACTGAGCCTGGGACTCTAACTTTCCCTCCATTCATAGTAAAATTATTGTTAGCTGCCATTGAGCTGACCCCCTGACTCATGGCAACCCCTGGTCCCGGGCCATCTCATGATCAGTTGCATCTTAGATCATTGTGATCCATAGCTGTTTTTTTTTTTTTTAAGGTTCCTAAGCTCCCTTTCCTCATCTATCATAGACTGGAAGCTCCACTGAAATCTACTCAACACCTAACAACATACAAGTCCACATTGACAGCTGGGTGGTGACTGCTCATAGGTGCACTGGTCAGGAATCAAACCTGGGTCTTCCGCATGGAAGGTAAGATTTCTACCACTGAGCCACCAATGATCCCTCATAGTAAAATCGCTTCCTGCCATGAAAGGACACTTTCTGCATGAAGACATAGTGCTGAGCACCTGTGGGCAGTGACTGCCTGGTCCTCATAGAGGCCCCATGATATGGCCAGGCCTTTCATCCCATTTTCCAGAGCCCAGAGAGCACCCTGTTCTGTCCAGCATAAGAGAAAGAACCAGCACTCCCATCCCTGTGTGCCCAACTCCAATGCAGACCCTTCACCTTCTCAGATCACCTCCACATCACAATGCACATCCACTGCAATCCATTCACCCAAATCAACAAGGCATTCCACAGTCCAGACAGGGACAGGCACTGGTTTACTCAAGGGTCACTCCCAACGCACACCTCCTTTCAGTCCTAACTCCCTTGTCCATAGAAGCAGCAAGAAACCAAACAACATATTGCACTAGCAAATCTGCTGCAAAACAAACAAACAAAAAAACTGCATCTCTAAAGGGTTAAAGAGGAGTCCTGGTATGGCACTTTGCCAGAAGGCAAAGACATTTGAACTGCAAGGTTGGTGGTTCAAGCTCACCAGCTGCTCCTTGGAAACCCTAGACAGAGTCGCTGTGGATTGGACTTGACTCGATGGCACTTGACAACAACAACAAAGTGTTAAAAAACCAAAAGTATCAGTTTGGTGACTAAATTCCCTTGACCTAAGCCGTGGCTTTTTCAATCACCCCATATGTATGCAAAAGCTGGACCATGAAAAAGGAAGACAGATCAAGAATTTACGCATTTGAATTGTGGTGCTGGCAAACAATATTGAAAATACCTTGAACTACCTACCAGAACAACAAACAAATCATGCTTAGAAAGAGCACAACCAGAATGCTTCTTTTTTTTTAATTTAGCTTTTCATTGTGAATTGAGTGAAGGCTTACAGAGAAGATCATCAGGTTTACATTCAACAAATCATACACTTCATCTCAATTGTAACCCACTCAAGTAACATCACATATCCCACTTCCTCCCTATACTTCTGGTTTCCATTCCTCCTTTTTCCCCTCTGCCCCCATGAATTTTGTCCTTAAGCAAATGCTGCCCTTTTGATTTCTATGGTGTGCACACCTCATTAGTGTTCTTGCCCCCGTTACATACCTACGTGTCACTTGACTGAAACTTGAGCCACGGGGATGAGTTCAGATCCAGACATGAAGAATGATCAAGGGCCATAATCTGAGGATCCCACCAGTTTCTATCTGGCCAGTTAACCTGGTCTTTTGTATGAGTTTGCGTTTTAGTTCACATTTTCTCCCACTTTAACCAGCACCTTCTAATGTGATTCCTTTCAGAGGAGCTGGTAATGGTAGCTGGGTACCTTCTAGTTTTCCTGGCCTCAGTGTCATGGAAATGGATATTCATGTGGTCTGTTAGTCTATTGGACTAATTGTTTCCAAGTGCCTTCAGTTGTCATCAGTCTTTCTTCCTGATAGGGAAAGACCAATAGATGTACTTTAAATGACTGCTCATAAACTTTCAAGATTCCAGTCACTACTCATCAAAGTCGGATGGGAACATCATCTTTGTGGACTATGTTTTGCCAAGTGACCATGGTATCCCTCAAGACTACGGTCCTGAACCCCCAGGCCTAGCAAATCATTCCCTCAACAGAATGACTATTAGAAGCCAAAATGGGAAGCCTTCACCTCACTTACATTAAGCACATCAGCAGGAAAGACCAATTGCTAGAAAAATACATCATGGTTGGTGTAATGGTTAGGGTTTTGTGTCAACTTGATTAAACTAGGATTTCCAGAGACTTAGAAGTTGATATATGCTTATCCTTACAGTTATGAAACCTGATACAAGCATAGTTAGCTCTATGATGAGAGGCTATGAGCAGCAAATCAA
>NW_006408943.1:757819-760051 GCF_000296735.1 Chrysochloris asiatica | reverse complement strand
GGTCAGCAAAAAAAGACAGAAAGAAAAGCTTCACAAGGTAAACTGACACAATAGCTGTAAAAACGTATCCAAACATACCGATAATGAAGGTGCTGGCCCAGAACTGGGCTATGTTTCATTCTGCTGTATATAAAGTCACCAGGAATCAGAGCTGACTCCACAGCAACTAGCAACTCAGTCCCTGATTTAAAAATCATTTCTTGAACCCCTACTATGTACCAGGCACTCTGCTGGGCACTGAGATTGAAGATGAAATATGGTTTCTACCCCATGACAGAAAACAGCCAGAAATATCAGCCACTCACCATGCTCACTGGCATACAACTAACTCAGGGGTGTCCAAGATGGGAAAGGGCCTCAGAATGGCTAGGGGGTGGAACGTCCTCACTAGCAGGAAGGGACTACAGTGGATGAAGAACCTTCAAATATTCTGCTGTGATTAATAAAACCCATTAATCAAACATGGGATGTTTTCCTGCTACTTATCCCAGAAACCTCTGGGGCCACATGTAGCAGTTAAAGGTGTAGGCAGAAAGGAGGGAGCTTATCTTCCAGGTAACCTGTCTTCATTTGAGTCTGCATCACAGAGCGCGGGGGCCATGCTCTCAGAATATGAAGGATGTGATCTTTACTCATGGCCTCCCTGGCCATTTTTCATGCTCAATCTACAGGAACAGAGAAAAGAGATGGATGGAGCCCAATGCTACGTTGCTCACTGTGCCAGGCAGGAGCAGGGGCATGCACAAAGTTTCACTTCCAGTGTCATTTATCTTGGCTTTATTATATCTTGACAATGTCTGTTTGCAATTTTTGTCATTTCCCATACCAAGGCTTATTTTTTATTTTTTGGCAACTTGTCGAATGTGTTTTTCGTTGCACCATTATTTCATTTAAAAGTCCCTCAGTCTGGGTGTGATTGAGGGCACTTCAGAGTTGCTTATATAGTATAAAGATTTTATATCCGAGGGTTGACAGCTTTAATCTTCAAGGAATCCATTAAACCAGGTCAGCTGCAGCTCCTGAATTATTGCCATGTAAATAGACTTGATCACTTCACTGGTACATTTTCAGGTGAGCAGGATCTGCCCACTGCATTGGTGTGAGGTCACACTCACCAGGTACCAAAAGAAAAACAACCAAATCAGATGGAAAACATTTTCCTGGACCAACAGCCATACTCTCCAGTGAGGATATGGTAAATTCAGGATCTTCTGAAACCAGCAGCCACCCAGTCAGTTCTGACTTATGGTGAACTGAACCCACATGTATCAGAGCAGATTCCATGGGGTTTTCAATGGTTGGTTTTTGGAAATGGATAGCCAGGCCATTCTTCCAATGTACTTCTGTTTGAACTTGAACCTTCAGCTTTCAGTTAGCAATAACTGAATAGGGCATTAATTATTTGTAATTCTCAGGTAGACCTGGGTTTAGCCCACTTTACAATCTGTGTCTCTACCTCCAAACCAAACACGCCAAACCCATCTCCATGAAGTCAGTTTGGACTCATGATGATCCCTTGTGTTACAGAGCAGAACCGAGCTCCATAGAGGTTGTTGATTGTAATCTTTACAGAAGCAGAGTGCCAGACCTTGCTTCTACCAATCTGCTGGTTATTTTCAAACCACCAACCTTCCCCATTAGTAGCTGGGAATGAACCATCTTACGTTTTTTTAAAACCGCCCTGATGAGAAGAATGCAAGAGCTAAAGTGAATAGAGGTAAATATTATTAACTGATGGTACATGGAGGGGATTGCAATCATGATAATGAAGCTAAGTAGATGATGTATTGAAATAAAACTGATGATCTGCTTTGCAAACCATCACTCAATTCACAATAAAAAGTAAAAAAAAAAAAAAGAAGAAGAAGAAGAAAGGAAAAAAAAAAACAACGAAAAATGGCCTTGGTTAAAGGTACATTTTCAAATGAATATGAGTACTGTTGTACTTGGTGCTATTTTTGGTCCAAGCAGGCACATCAAAGTCAGATCACCTGACAGTTACAGTCACAAGTAATGAAGCATCACTTGTGCAGCTTCAAATGTCTCAATTGGCCAGCATGACACAGTAAATTTCCAGATGCTTAACCACTATTCATTGTTGTTTGTCATACTGTGGGGGCTTGTGTACTGCTATGATGGTGAAAGCTATGCCACCTGTGTTTTAAAGACCAATAGGGTCACCCATGGAGTCCTGGTGTGGCACTGTGGATTAATGCGTTAGACCGCAAAGCC
>NW_006408943.1:740413-756149 GCF_000296735.1 Chrysochloris asiatica | reverse complement strand
TGAGCTACAAAACAAAGACAGACTAGGAAGAAAGAGTGACAAACTACTTCCGAATCGCTAGTCACTGAAAACTCTATGCATAGCAGAGAAAACTTTATGAGTAGCAGCTAAACGCTGTTAAATATAGTGCCAGAAGATTTCCCCCTCAGGTTGAAAGGCACTCAAGATACAACTG
The DNA here is from genome assembly GCF_000296735.1 of Chrysochloris asiatica. Lineage (NCBI taxonomy): Eukaryota > Metazoa > Chordata > Mammalia > Afrosoricida > Chrysochloridae > Chrysochloris > Chrysochloris asiatica. Next base: position 755,974 of record NW_006408943.1, on the reverse strand, counting down.
GGGAAAAGCTACCATCTCAAAGTAGAGTTGAATTTCGTGACATGAATGGAGCAAAGCTTTCAGGACCTTGAGTTGTTGATGGGGCAGAACTCAAAATGAGAAAAACATAGTTACAAACACTCATTAATAATCAGAACATGGAATCTAGGGACCATGAAGCTATGAAAATTGAAAGTCATAAAAAATGAAATGGAATCCATAAAGATTGATATCCTAGGCATTGTTGTTGTTGTCAGGTGCCATCGAGTCGGAACCGACTCATAGCGACTCCATGCACAGCAGAATGAAACAATGTTCTATCCTGGGCCAACCTCACCATTAGTGAATGAAAATAGACTGGTATTGGCCATTTTGAATTGGAAAAATTGTTTATGCTTGTAATGACAAACTGAAGAGGAATTGCATCAAATTCATCACCAAGAACATCTCAAGATCTTGAAGTACAATGTTGTATGTGATAGGATAATATCTATACACATAAAAGCACCAGTTAATACCACAATTACTCAAATTTTCATCCCAACCACTAAAGCCAGTAATGATAAAATTGAAGAATTTTACCAAGTTATTCAGTATGAAATTGATCAAACATGCAATCAAGATACATTGATGATTACTGTTGAGAAAATGGGAAACATGTAGACAAAGAGAAAGAACCAGTAAGTAGTTGGAAAATATGGCCTTAGCGATAGAAACGATGCTTGAAGTTGCATAATAGAATTTTGCAAAACCAATGATTGTGTGGTTTTTGTTGTTGTTGGTAGGTATCACCATGTCAATTCCAACCCATAACTACCACATGCACAGCACAATGAAACACTGCCTGGTCCTGCATTGGCCTCACAATTTTTATGACACGTGAGCCCATTGCTGCTGCCATTGTTCCAATCCATCTCATTGGTGTTCTTCTTCTTTTTTGCAGAGCCTCTACTTTACCAAAGGAGCCCTGGCAGCGTAGTGGATTAAGAGCTAGGCTGCTAACCGCAAGGTCAGTAGTTCGAATCTACCAGTCACTCCACAGAAGAAAGATTGGGCTTTCTGCTTCTGTAAAGATTTTCAGAACTGACTCAGTTATACATAACTACCACCACCACCACTTTATCAAGCATGATGCCTTCGCAAAGCATCATGGCTTGGTCCCTCCTGATAATAAGTCCAAAGTGTGAGAGATAAAATCTCGTGATCCTGCCTTCTAAGGAGCATTCAGGCTATACTTCTTCTAACACAGATTTGTTTGCTCTTTTGGCAGTCCATGGTACTTTTAATGTTCTCCTCCAACACCATAATTCAAAGGAATCAATTCTTTGATGATCTTCCTTATTCATTGTGTAACTTTCACATACATATGAGGCTATTGAAAATATCATGGCTTAGGTCAGACACACCTTATTTCAAACTGACATGTTTGCTTTTACACATTTTAAATAGGTCTTCTGCAGTACATTGGCCTAATGCAAGACGTCATTTGATTCCTTGACTGCTGCTTCCATGAGTGTTGATATTAGATCCAAGCAAAATGAAGTTTTTGACAATTTCAATCTTTTCTCCATTTAAGATGATGTTATTTATTGCTCCAGTGGTGAGAATTTTTGCTTTATTTACATCGAGGTTCAACCCATATTGAAGGCTTTGGTTTTGATGACCATCAGCAAATATTTTAAGCCCGCTTCAGTTTCAGCAAGAAAGGTTGTATCATCTGCATATTGCAGGTTAATATCTTCCTCTGATCCTAATGCCATTTTCATTCTTCATATAATCCATCCTTTCAGATTACTTGCTCAATGTATAGATTAAATAAGTATGGTGAATGAATACAATCCTGGCACATACCTTTCCTAATTTTAAAACATTCAATGTTCCCTTGTTCTGTTCAAACAACTTCCTCTTGTTCTATGTACAGGTTCCTCATGATCACAATTAAGTGTTCTGGAATACTCACTCTTCTCAATGACATCCATAGCTTGTCATGATCCACACAGTAAAATGTCTTTGTATAGTCAATAAAGCACATGACTCTTTTGTGGATATTGGTTTCCTCTGCCTACTATTATATTATAGCCAGTTAAGTGGGATAAAAAGGAATATTGGGGGATATTATTACAGTAAGTTTGCAAGTCTGTGTTCAGTCTATAAATAATTGGGTTATCTAAAAGAGTACTATAACATGCCCAGGGAAATAGGCTTCTTGTTAAGCCTTTGTGAAATTATGAGTCCCATTCAGAACCTTTGCTGGTAGGACATTCCTAATTGAAAAGACATGCAGACCAACCTGGAACAGCTAAAGGAACAGAAAATACTTCTTTAAAGAAAGACAATCAGGGTCAGTAGGGGGGAGCAGACTGTTTGGCTGTGACAATATCAAGCTAGCTTTTTGCTTTGGAAATGCCAATGTAAGAAAATCAGATCATCAGGGTAAACCCCTTTCTAAGACTGAAGCCCAAAGGGAACACATGAACAGTTATGTATGCTCAGTGGTGACTGATCTGGCCTACTTGTGAGTTTGTTGTTGTTGTTGTTATGTGCTGTGGAGTCAGTTCTGACTCATAGCAACCCTGTACATGGTTTCCAAGGCTGTAGATCTTTATGGGAGCAGAAATCCTCATCTTTCTCCCACAGAACAGCTGGTAATTTCAAACTGCTGACCGTGAGATTAGCAGCCTGATTCGTATCCACTCTGCTACCAGAGAGTCTTACATGAGGACATAGTACATTAGAATATGAAGTATTATCATTTTAGTGTGCCATCAAATCAGTTCCAACTCATAGTGACACTATACAGAGCTGGTTTCCAAGAGCAGCTGGTGGGTTCTAACTGCCAATCTTACGTTGGCAGTCCTTATCCTAGAGCCACAACAGGTTGTGAAGTGTGTGTATGATAAACCTTTAAAAATATCTTCCCTAAACTTTTACACTCATAGGATTAATGCACAAGGTATTGGGAGTGGGTGAATGCAGCAATGAAGACATGGCCTGACTTTAGTCATGTTCCATAGACACTTGATAACCTTGACATGAAGGAGAAAAGAGGCATGGCTGGCTGGTTTGAAGTTCAGGGAAACATGTAAATGCCCAAACCCAAGAACACTGACCTAGTAGTCACTGGGGACTAGAGTTAAAAGTGAAGTAACCAGCTGTTCTTAAGGTGGGGGGAGGCATGGGAGAACTCCCAAACTTGCAGATAGGACCCAACTGACAACGTTTGGATGGCTCACTGAACAGAACTCGGTCAGCTGAAGATAAAAAACATTTCATAACAGGGAGTGAGTGTAAACTACTACAACTTGATGAACTGGACATTTGCTTAAGGATGAAGTTGCCCAAAATTTCAACCAAAAGGATCAAGGATCAAGTTGGCCTCCTCAGCTTGATCTGATAGGGATGGGAAACTATGATTTATTGTTGTTGTTAGGTGTCGTCGAGTAGGTACCAACCCATGGCAACCTTATGCACAGCAGAACGAAACACTGCCCAATCCTGGGCTAGCCTCACTACTGTTGCCACGCTTGAGTCCATCGATACTGCCACTTGGCCAGTCTCGTTGGGGGTCTTCCTCTTGGTCTATCACAATTGGGCATCTATAAAGGCATGAAGTGCCTGGCTTACAAGGTTTCATGAGGGTGCTTAGTGTTTGAATGAGGGAGATAAGGTAGAATCCCCACTGAATAGTTTTCCTCTTGTCCAGATGGGTCTGGTGATGATAATGACAGGATTTTATGATTCAATTGTGAGTAATTTTTATCAGGGCTAATGGCGATTGTCACAAGTGTAAATGTAGAAGAGGTGAGTCTAAAGTGGAGAGAGGTTAATCTGTCATTTCACAAACAGAGGACCCTAGAACCATCAAGAAGGAAGAGCATGAGAGGAGTGATAGATCCTAACAGAAAGTGGTGACAACAGAGATGGTGGCAAAGGTGATGGCATAGAGAGATAGAACACCAGAGCACTATAGGCCCATGGACTGAGAAAGACAGTGTGGATGGCTTGCAAAGTGTGCTCTGTGGACATTTAAACAAATCTATATTTTCTGCTCCTGTAAAGATTTACAGCCTCAGAAACCCTGTACAGGGTTGCTATGAGTCAGAACCAACTCCACACCACATAACAACAACAACATATTTTCAATGTGGTATGTGTACTTTTTTTTTTTTAATGTAATAGAGGTAAATATTGTTAGCAGATGGTGCCTGGAGGGCACTGAAATCATTGTAATGATTTGTTGAATGTAAAACTGATGATAATTCCTGTAAACTTTCACTCAACTCACAATAAAAGCTTTAAAAGATAAATAAATAAATAAATAAAGCACAGGTAAACATTTTCTGGTCTTCTCTGCTTTCAGCCAAGATCCATTTGATGCCATCAATGACATTTCTTGTACCACATCCTCATCTGAATCTGGCTAGAACCTCAGGCAGTTCCCAGACAATGTACTGTTGCAGCCATTTTGAAATTATCTTCAGCAAAATTTTACTTGCATGTGATATTAATAATATTATCAAATGAGCTCCACATTCCATTGTGTCGCCTTTCTTTGGGTTGGACAATAATATGGTTCTCTTCCAATCAGTTGCCTTGGTAGCGCTCTTCCAATTTTCTTGGAATAGATGAGTGAGTGCCTCCAGTGTTGCAATAGTTTGTTGAATGATTTCAAATTGTATTCCATCAATCCCTAGAGACTTCTTTGTCAGTGCACATTAAACTTCTTCCTTCATTACCACTGGCTCTTGATCACATGCTACCTCTGGAAATGGTTGAACACAGACCATTGCTTTTCGGTAGAGTGACTCTGTGTATTCCCTCCATCTACATTTGATGTTTTCTTCATCATTCAATATTTTTTCCATGTTGCTGTTGTTGTCAATTGCCTTCAAGTCAATATCGACTCCTAGAGACCCTATGCAAAACAAAATGAAACACTGCCCAGTCCTGCATCAACCTCACAATCACTGCTACATTTAAGCCCTTTGCTGCTGCCACTGTGCCAATCCATCTCATTGGGTGTCTTCCTCTTTTTCTATGACCCTACACTTCACTCGACGGCACTTAACAACAACAACAACACTTCACTGAACACAACATCCTTCTCCAGGGATGAGTCTCTTCTGATAATATGTGCAAAATATGAGAGATGAAGTCTGGCCATCCTGGCTTCCAAGGAACATTCTGACTGTACTTCTTCCAACACAGATTGGTTTGTTCTTTTGGCAGACTATGTTGTTGTTGTTGTTAAGTGCCGTCGAGTCGGTCCCGACCCATAGCGACCCTGTACAGGGTTTCCGAGGGTGTAAATCCTTACGGGAGTAGAAAGCCTCATCTTTCTCCCGCGGAGCGGCTGGTAGTTTCTAACCGCTGACCTTAAGGTTCGCAGCCCGATTCGTAACCACTACGCTACTTTTAATATTCTTCTCCAACACCATAATTCAAATACATCAATTCTTCTATGGTCTTCCTTATTCACTGTGCAACTTTCAGATGCATATGAGGTTATTGAAAATACCCTGGATTGGGTCAGAGTCCTGGACCACAAGATCGATGGTTCAAACATATGAGTTGCTCCTTGGAAACCCTATACAGGGTCACAGTGAGTCAGAACTGACCTAATGGCTCTTAACAATTATGGTATTTGGGTAAAATATTGAAAGTATCGTGGACTGCCAGAAGAACAAACAAATGCATGTTGGAAGTACACCCAGAATGCTCCTTAGAGGCAAAGATGGTGAGACTTCATCTCTCATTCTTTAGACATATTGTCAAGAGGGCTCAATCAGTCCCTGGAGATGGACATCATGCTTGGTAAAGTGGAGGTTCAGTGAGAAAGAGGAAGACTCCCAAAGCTATGGATTAACACAGTGGAAGCAACAATGGACTCAAACATAGCAATAATTGTGAGAATGGCATAGGACTGCAAAGTGTTTTGTTCTGTTATGCATACATAGGGTCGCTATGAGTCACAACTGACTCAATGGCACTTAACAACAACAACAAAACCAAAGGACTTCTAATTGTGTCTGTGGACACAGCAGAGGACACTCCAGATCAGTGGAGAATGGGACAAGTTGACCTTTAAAGTCCCTGTGTAGAACAGTCAGCCATGCCTGGGCCTCTTGCAAGCACTCTCTGACTGATATTGTTGCCACCTAGCCCCTTTATCTGGAAGATGTCCCCATTCTTCAGAAGAGACCCTGACAGCTACACCTGTTACATGCGATCAACATCCCCTTGCTATCAACTGATGGGACCCATCATGAGCCGATCAGATTTCCTCTCCTGGGAATACTGAGGAGACGTTGCCTCTGCGAGAGGCTGGCTTAGGTGCTGTGGGTGCCTATGCGGACAGTAGAGAAACCTAGGTGAGAGAGAAGAACAAAGGGTAACAACAAAACGAAGCAGGAATAAGAGCGAGATGGAGCCTCCCATTTGCACCTTTTACTATGTTGTTGTTGTTAAGTGCCATTGAGTCAGTTCTGACCCATAGCGACCCTGTATAGGATTTCCAAGGAGCAGCTGGTGAGCTTGAACCACCAACCTTGAACCACCAACCATGGTTCTTTGGATCAGAATTCTAGGCACAGCCCAATTGAGACTTAGTTCAAGGTCTCACAGGCTTTGCAGTCTGGCTCATTAACCCACAGCACCACATCAGGACTCCATACCTCTTACTATGTTGTTGTTGTTGTGAAGTGCCATCGAGTCGGTTCCGACCCATAGCGACCCTTTATAGAGTTTCCGAGGAACAGCTGGTGAGCTTGAACCACCGACCTTGCAGTTCAAATGGCTTTGCAGTCTGGCTCATTAACCCACAGTGCCACGCTTACTATGTTGTTGTTATGTGCTGTGGAGTCGGTTCCAACTCATAGTGACCCTGTACAGGGTTTCAGAGACTGTAAATCTTTATGGGAGCAGAAAGCCTCATCTTTCTCCCACGGAACAGCTGGTAGTTTCGAACTGCTGACCTTGAGGTTCGCAGTCCAATTTGTAACAACTAGGCTACCAGAGCTCCTTCACACTTACTACAGCCATCCCCAAATCATGACCCCTGGGTTCCTGGAGACATCCCTGTAAGCTTCAGAAGGCTGCAATACTTTCTGTCCTTGGGCTAAAGTCTTCACCCAGACGGTGAGGTAGGGAAGGTGCATTATTAAGATCAAGTTGCTCTGACTACATGCTGAAATGCTGAAATGAAACGTTGGGTGAACACAGTCCTCATTCTCAACATGCAAAATATGTTTGTGCAAATTCTAACAAATTTTCATTTAATCATGAATTTAAACAGCCTTAATGGAAGAATATCTTATTTAAAACAAACAAGTAGCCAACTTTGCCAACAGAAAGGCAAATAGAACCTGAATTCATGAATTGCTAATAAGCCTCCTGGAATGGGTGTTTATTGATGTTTGCTCTTCTGATCCCTCATATAGATCATGTTGAAACTCTATGAAGTGACAAGATCCACATGTGAAGTCCAGAAGAGTCCACAGCTAGGGTTCAGAGATAGGGGTTTCACCCCTCCAAGAGTAAAACAGAGAGAGAAATGATTTTAAAACTCAACTGATTATGTTGTTGTTGTTGTTAAGTGCCATCGAGTCGGTTCCGACCCATAGCGACCCTGTACAGGGTTTCCAAGGGTGCAAATCTTTACGGGAGTAGAAAGCCTCATCTTTCTCCCGCGGAGCGGCTGGTAGTTTCGAACCACTGACCCTAAGGTTCGCAGCCCAATTCGTAACCACTACGCTACCAGAGCAACTGATTATAGCCTCTTTCAATTTCTAAGTGCAATAGCATAATTTGTATCACTGTTAGTTTTCTGTTAAGCAGCCATGGCTTAGTGGTAGAATCAACTTCCATGAAGGAGACCTGGGTTTCATTCCCAACCAATGCTCCTCATTCACACCCATCACCCATCTGTCAGTGGAGCCTTGTGTGTTGCTATGATGCTGAACAGGTTTCACCAGGCCTTCCAGACAAATATGAACAGGAAGAAAAGTCTGACAACCTACTTCAGAAAATAGGCCAACAAATACCCACTGGAGGACAATGGTCTGTTCTGCAATTGATCATGGAGATGCTGTTACAGGACTGAACAGCATTTCACTCCATTGTGCATGGGGTTGCATGAGTTAGGAGGCTAACTTGACAGTAAGTAACACTAGTTTTCTATTGTATTATAATGAATGGTTAGATATTTAATACCTAAAACAGTAGACATTTATTACCTCACAGTTCTTTGGATCAGAATTCTAGGCACAGCCCAATTGAGACTCAGCTCAAGGTCTCACAGGCTAAAATCAAGGAATCAGTCAACTGTGTTCTCATCTGGAGTTCAAGATCCTCTTCCTAACCATTCAGATTGTTGGAAGAATTCAGTCCTTTTACGTCATAGGACTGAGCTCCCCATCACACTCAGGTCCTAGCCATCTAGTCTTCTTATAACATGGCCCTTTACTTCTTCAAGGCTAAAAAAGAACCTTGTTGCTTTCCATCTCTGACTTCAGGAAGGACCCAGTCCTTCCCCAGTACATCTGATTAGTTCAAGCCCACCAAGAATAACATCCCTTTTGATTAATACAAAGTCAACTGATTTGAGACCTTAATTACCACTACAAATTCCTTTTGCCTTTGTCATATACATAACCTAATCACAGAAGAAGAATGCATCATATTCACAATCATGCCCCCACCTAAAGGGAAAGGATTACAGACCAGGAGGTAGGAATTTTGAAAGCTGTTGCATACAGAACATTGTTAGGTGTCACTGAATTGGCTCCAACTAATAACAACAGAATACTGTTGGACCTCTGTCATTCTCACAATCATTGCTATGTTTGGGTCCATTGTGGTTGTCACTGTTTGGGTCCATTGTGGTTGTCCATTGTGGTTATCATTGAGGGTCTTCCTCTTTTTCACTGACTCTCTGCTTTACCAGCTAGGATGCCTTTCTCCAGGGACTGGTCCCTCCTGATGATATGTCCAAAGTACAAAATACAACATCTCACCATCTTTGCTTCTAAGGAGCATTTCAACTGTATTTCTCCCAAGACATATTTGTTTGTTCTTCTGGCAGTGCATGGTATAGTCAATACTCTTTTCCAACACTGCAATTCAAATGCATCAACTCTTTTTTGGTATTCCTTGCTCATTTTCCAGTTTTTGCATGCATATAAAGTGACTGAAAACACCATGGCCTCAGCAGGGCACATATTAGCCCTCAAAGTTACAAGTTTGCTTTTTAAACACTTTAAGAGATATTTTGTGGCAGAATTATCTAAAACAATGCATCATTTGAACAATCGCCCCCAAAGATGTCCATGTCCTGATCCCCGAACCTGTGAAGGTGATTCGTTACATGACAAGAGGTTTAGCAGATGTGAAGTTAAGGATCTTGAGATAAGGAGATGACCCTGGATAATTCAGATGGATTAATATAATCATATGAATCCTTAAAACTAGAGATCCTTTCCTAGTTGTGATCTAAGCAAGAAGTAAACATGGAAGCAGCCTCAGAGAGATGTCATGTTGCTGACTTTGAAGATGGAGGAGAAGCCATGAGCCAAGAAACACAGGTGAGCTCTAAAAGCTAGAAAAGACAAATAAATGGATTAGTCCAATGTATTAGTGAGAAATACATTGGATATCTGACCTACCAACCTGTGAGATAAAAAATGCGTGCTGCTCTAAGTCACTGAGTTTGTGCTGATTTGTTACAACAGCAATGGAGAATCAATGCAAGGACCAGCTCACTCAAGAGCCATCAGCCTACCACAATTAGTGAGAAAAAAGAAATTTCTATGCAGACAGTGAGGAGAAATAGAGGATGGAAGCAACTCATATCACATAGCTCCTTCAGGTTTCCTGGAGGGACCTAGAGTGGATGGACTTGAAGTCAACTGATGTTGGACTTTAATTACAACTACAAATTTCCTTTACCTTTGTCATAAACATAATCTCATTACAGGAGAGTAATCACTGTTGAGCTGTGGGCTAATGGAGCAAAGCAGGGATAAAAAGTGCATCTTCTCTATTATAATCATGTGAGAACCAAGTGTCTTGGGAAAAGCCCAGAAAATAGAAATCGAGTATATAGTAAGGAGACTAGCAAGTCACATGGTGAGGTGGCCTCCGGACTTTTCAAATGAAGTGAATAATACTAACTTTGACTTGTGTATCTGAAAAGTTGAAAAGTAAATCTCCCTGGGTAGCACAAACAATTAAGTAGTCAATTATTAGTTGAAAAGTTGGTTCAAAACCACCCAGAGGTAGATGAGAAGACAGACCTGATGATCTGCTTCTGAAAGTCACAGCCTTGAAAACCTTATAGAGCAGTTCCACTCTGCACACGTGGGGTTGCCTCGAGTCAGAGTTGACCAAACAATAACTAACATCAGCAAAATCTGAAAAGTAAGTCAACTGCACACACAAAGGCCTTACCTTCTGAATACAAGTAAAAACAAACTTTTGAGGCATCCCAGCTCCACTACCCACTGGGTGAATGTTATGGTTATGGCTTCCATACTTGTAAATGGGGACTTAAGGAAATGTGTGCCTCTTGTAGGTTTATAATGAGGATAAAGCAAGTTAAAAACCAACAAAAAGACAAATAATCCAATCATAAAATGCACAAAGGATGTGACCAAAGAATAGGCACGTCACCAAAGAGGACATTTAAATGGCCATCAAGTACATGAAAGGAGGCTCAGCATCGTGAGCCATCAGAGCAATGCAATTCAGAACCACAATGAAATACCATTTTGTTCCCTGTAGGAATAAATCACTTTGAGAAAAATTACAAGCAAAATGCTCCTTTAAATCAAGGATGGAATGACTTCATCTGCTTTGGGTATGTTATCTGTCTCTGGAGAAGGACATCATGCTTGGTAAAGTAGAGGTTCAGCAAAAAGAGGAAGACCTTCCAGAGATGGATTCACACAACGGCTACAACCATGGATTCAAACATAACAATTACAAGGATGCCAAATGATTGTGCAGTCTTCTATTCTATTCTATAGAGTCATTAGGATAAGCACTGAAATGCTAACTATAGGGTCTGTGGATCAACCCACCAACTGCTCCTTGGAAACTCTATAAGTTGGAACTGACTCGATGGTACTTACCAACAACAACAACAGCCCACCACAAACCTGTCAACTTATCATACTGTGGTGGCTTGGGTGTGCCGTGATGCTGGAAGCTATACCACCAATATCTGAAATAGCAGCAGGGTCAACAAGGCCAGATGGGCTTCAGGGAGCTTCCAAACTAAGACACATTAAAACAGAGAGAAAGACCACTTCTGAATGGTTATTCACAAAAAACTTATGTATAGAAGTGGAACAATGTCTGATATAATGCCAGAAAATAAGCAGTTCAGGTTGTAAGGCTCTCAAAATACAACAGCCTCCTCAAAGTACAGTAAACCTTAATGATGTGAATGGAGTTAAGCGTTCACAATCTTCATTTGCTGGTGGGGCATAACACAAAGTGAGAATAAATAATTGCAAATATCCATTAGCAATTGGAACATGGAATGTATAAGGTATAAATCTAGGAAAATTAGAAGTTGTCAAAACAGTGTAGCTACAAGCAGGCAATGCTTTGACTATTATCTCAAAACATGTATAAAAAGCCATGAAAGCTAAAAATAAAGGGCTGTTCTTGACGGAAAAAAAAAAAATGAAATGGAGCACATAAAGATCAATATCTTAGGCATTAGTGAGCTGACATGGACTAGTATTGGCCAGTTTGAATCATACAATCATATGATTTACTATGCTAGAATGAGAAACTGAAGAGCAATAGTGTTGCATTCATTGTCAAAAAGAGAATTTCAAGATCTATCTTGAAGTATAATGCTGTCTGTGATAGAATAATATCCATAAGGAGCTCTGATAGCGTAGTGGTTACGAATCGGGCTGCGAACCTTAAGGTGAGCAGTTCGAAACTACCAGCTGTTCCGTGGGAGAAAGATGAGGCTTTCTGCTCCCGTAAAGATTTACAGCCTCAGAAACCCTGTACAGGGTCGCTATGGGTCGGAACCGACTCTAAGGCACTTAACAACAACAACAACAACAATGAGGAAGCCCAGTTAATACCACTATTATTCAAATTTATGCACCAACCACTAAAGTCAGTGAGGATGAAATTGAAAAATTCTCAGTCTAAAATTGATCAAATATACAATCAAGATGCATTGATTCTTGTGATTGGAATGCAAAAATTGGTCCACAGTTGGAAAATAGGACCTTGGTGGCAGAAGAGATGCTGCAGAGCGCATCTCCAAAGTTTTTAAGACCAATGACTTATTCATTGCAAATACCATGTTTCAACAACATACAAGGTGACTATACACCTGGACCTCACCAGATGGAATACACAGGAATCAAAGTGTCTACAGCTGTGAGAAGAGATGATGGAGAAACTCAATATCATCAGCCAAAACAAGGCCATGGATAAACTGTGGAACAGACTATCAACATGTCACGTGCAAGTTCATGGCGAAAGCAAGGCTCCCGGAATTGATAAAATATTAATTGTTTTGTCTCAACAAACTGACAGAACACTCAAGGCGCTCACTTGTCTATATCAAGAAATTGTTAAAACAGTTACATGGCCAACCTATTGGAAGAAATCCATACATGTGTCCATATCAAAGAAAGGTGACCCAGTGAATGCAGAAATCACCAAACAATATCATTAATACCACATACAAATAAAACTTTGGTGACTAGAATTCTGAAACAATTGCAGCAGTACATCAAGAGGGAGCTGTCAGAAATTCAAGCCAGATTCAGAAGAGGATGTGGAATGAGATATCATGCGATGGAAGTTAAATAAAATAACCTGGCTTGTCCTCTTCACTTCTAAAATCATGCTCGATATTAGCTACGTCTTCTAGGCAATGAAACTAAGGAACAGATGTACGCTGTCAGCCTTAATTTCATCATAAAAGAAATGATACTTCTGCCAACAGTTATGGATTGCCATGATGAGAATGTCATTCTTTCAGGAGATTCGACAATGTTCAGGGATTTTTGGACATCAACTACAGAGAGATTTCAAAAGAGTGGTGGATGCCATATTAAAACTTAGTGAGGAGCTTAGTGGTAGCAAAATAAAGCCTAAACCTCTAAAGGTTCAGGTGATAACACATCATATGCACTGCTATGCTGTGTGCTTTGGAGGCTCAATGCTTGTTTCAACTGTGTCATCAATCAGTGTCAATTCAGAATGAAAAAGTGCCTAGTCCTGAGCCATCCTCTCAGGTGTTGCTACATCTGAGCCCATTGCTGCTGCCACTGCATCAATTCAGCTTGTTAGAGGTCTTCCTGTTTTTTACTGACCCTCCACTTTACCAAACATGATATCTTTCTCCAGGGACTGGTCCCTCCTGGTAATATGTCTGAAATATGATAGATGAAGTCTCACCATCTTAACTTCTAAGGAAAATTCTGACTGTTCTTCCAACACAGATTTATTTGTACTCTGACTGCCCATGGCACTTTTAATATTCTTCTCGAATGCTATAATTTAAATGCATCCGTTTTTTCTGTCTTCCTTATTCACTATCTAACTTTCACATACATGTGAAACAATTAATAATACCATGACTTGGGTCAGGCACAGCTTAGTCCTTAAACTATAATCTTTGCTCTTGAATACTTTAAAGAGGTTTGGCACAACAGATTTGCATAATGCAATATGTCATTTGATTTCTTGACTGCTGCTTCCATGAGTGTTGATTGTGGATCCAAGCAAAATGAAATCTTTGACAACATTAATCTTTTCTCCATTTATCATGATGTTATATATCGATCCAATTGTAAGAATTTTTGCTTTTCATACATTCAGAGGCAATCCATACTGAAAGCTGTGGTCTTTGATCTTCATCAGTAATTATTTTAAGCCCTCTTCTCTTCCAGCAAGCAAGGTTGTATCATTGGCACATAGCAGGTTGTTAATGAGTCATCCTCCAATCCTGATGCCATGGTCATCTTAACATAATGCAGTTTTTCAGATTATTTGCTCAGCATACAGATTGATTAAATTTGGTGAAAGAATACAAACTTAGCACACATTTTTCCTGATTTTAAACCATTAAATATCTCCTAGTTATGTAGTGGTTACGAATCGGGCTGCGAACCTTAAGGTCAGTGGTTCGAAACTACCAGCAGCTCCGCGGGAGAAAGATGAGGCTTTCTACTCCCGTAAAGATTTACACCCTTGGAAACCCTGTACAGGGTCGCTATGGGTCAGAACCGACTCAATGGCACTTAACAACAACAAAGTTCTGTTTTAACAATTGCCTTATGAGCACAATTAAGTGTTCTGGAATACTTGCCATGATTCATGTAAGTGGAAAGCCTTTGCAAAAATCAATAAAGTACAAGAAAACAAACAAACAAACAAAAAATAACATCATGATAAATGGACAAAAGACTGAAGTTGTCAAAGGCTTCAATTTTCTTGGCTCCAGAATCAATACTTATAAAAACAGCAGTCAAGAAATCAAACAACATATTGCATTAGGCAAATCTGCTGCAAAAGACCACTTTCAAGTATTTAAGATCAAAAATGTCAGTTTGAGGACTCAGGTGCATCTAACCCAAACCTTGGTATTTTCAATTGCCTCATATGCATGTGAAAGTTGGGCAATGAATAAATTAGCCTGTAGAAGAAGCCATGCATTTGAATTATGGTATTGATAAAGAATATTGAAAGTATCATGGACTGATAGAAGAAAAGATCTGTCTTGGAAGAAGTACAGCCAGAATGGTCCTTAGAAGTTCTCGTACTTTGGGCATATTATCTCCAGGGACCATCCCTAGAGAAGGAGGACATCATGCTTGGAAAACTGCAAGGCCAGTGAAAAAGAAGAAGACCCCCAGAAAGATGGATTGACACAGTGGCAGTAACAATGGGCTCAAACATAAAATCAATTGTGAGGATGGCACAGGACTGGATAGCGTTCATTTTGTTGTGCATAGGGTCACTAAGAACCAACTAGAAGACACCAAACAACAACAACAATAAGATGAAATGTTAGAGAGGATGTGGGGGAAGCTAGAACCCTTACCCACTGATTCCTGGTAGGAATGCAAAATGGTACAGCCATTGTGAAAAATAGTGTGGTTTCAAAAAAAGTGAAAACAGAATTACCATATGCCCCAGCAATTCCACTCTGAAGTATATGCTCCTAGGTGGCACCATAGAATAAGCACTCCACCTCAAGGTCAGTTTGAACCACAAGGTTGATGGTTCAAATTCACCAATCACTCCTCGGAAACCCTTATACAGGGTCACCATGAGTCGGAGCTGACTCAATGGTACCTAACAACAACATACAGTTAGTCGCAAAAATACAAATATTGTATGACTCCCTGGCAAATATATAGACTACCAACTGTATTAGTGGTTACCAGGGGTGAGGGAGTCCTGATGTGGTGCTGTAGGATAAGCACTTAACTTCTAACTGCCAGGTCAGCAGAGCTCTGGTAGCGTAGTGGTTACGAATCGGGCTGCGAACCTTAAGGTCAGCGGTTCGAAACTACCAGCCACTCCGCGGGAGAA
>NW_006408943.1:731506-739238 GCF_000296735.1 Chrysochloris asiatica | reverse complement strand
CCTCTTGGTCCAGGTATAGATTCCTCATGAACAACAGGGGGAGAGGGAGGGAAAAAGGTGAGTGATGGAAGTATCAAGTTGATGGTGTGGAACTGTAAGATAAGTAATGGATGGACCACAAGGTTGTTTGAATAATAAAGTCAGTGGTTCAAACTCATCAGCTGCTACTCAGAAACCCTATGCAGGGTTGCTGAGTCGGAACCAACTTGATGCAACTTAACAACAAAAGGGTAGAGTTGCACTGCTGATTATTGTAGTTGCTGTTAATAAGTTGAACACCTGTAAAAAGTGGAATTGGCAAAAGTTGTGAAACAGAAATATCTACAATAGCCTCATATGGATGTGGACATTGGACTGTGAATAAGGAAAACTGTAGAAGAATTGATGCATTTGAGTTATGGTATTAGAGGAGAATATTAAAAGTACCATGGACTGCCAGAAGAACAAATAAATCTGTGTTGGAAGAAGTACAGCCAGAATGCTCCTTAGAAGCCAGGATGGTCAGATTTCATTTTTCAACTTCAGACATATTATCAGGAGAGACCAGTCCCTGGAAAAAGATATCATGTTTGATAAAGTGAAGGGTCAGTGAAAAGGAGGAAGACCCCCAATAAGATGGATGGGCACAGAGGCAGCAGCAATGGATTCAAGCATAAAAATTGTAAGGTTGGCACAGGACCAGATAGAGTTTTGTTCTGTTATGCATAAGGTTGCTATGAGTCAGAACTAACTCGATGGCACTTAACAACAACTACAGCAACAACAAAAAGTAGCTACCAAGGCTGCTTATGTACAACTAAAAGCCTTCTGTGATTTGGTTTATTGATTTGGAGATTTATGGTCATGATTTCTTGGGCTATCTCAGTTAATTGGCCTAACACTATATTTAGTATCTCTGTTCTACCTCTTAGTTTGATGTGTCTAATACCTGGGGTCTTAAGAAACTTGCAAGCAGTCATTCAAGGCACAATTGTTCTCTATTTGTCTGGAACAATAAAGGAAGAAGGTATATATGGAATAGGAGTAGAATATAGTTGTTGTTGTTGTTGTTGTTGTTAGGTGCCATCAAGAAAACAAAAAATCCTCACCACTGGACCAATAAACAACATTCTTATCAATGGAGAAAAGATTGAAGTTGTCAAGGACTTCATTCTTCTTGGATCAACTATCAACATTCATGGAAGCAGCAGTCAAAAGATCAGACGACGTATTGCATTAGGCAAATTTGCTGCACAGGAACTTTAAAGTGTTGAAGAGCAAAGATGTCAGCTTGAGGACTAAGGTGCGCCTGACCCAAGCCATGGTAGAATATAAAATGTGTGGCTAATTGCCTCCATGAGAAACTGCCTCCTTTGCCATGAAACCATAACCAGATAGTGCCCATCCACCATTACTGAACAAACCAAATATTCCATAGAAGAATCATGATCAAAAGGAGAAAATACAGACTAGAATTTCAAATCCTCAAACTCCAGACTTCCTGAGACCATAAATGTTGGATGAACCCCTAAAACTATTGCTTTGAGATCAGCTTTAAACAAAAATATCCCCTGGAATCTTCTTAAATCCAAACAATAGTTTAGCTTAACTGGGAGAAAATGCCTACCTTGAGCATCATGCTCTTTTAAGAACTATCTGTATGGGATCAAATCAGGGTGGAGAACGTCCGATTCACAAGCTATATAAGGAACACAAAATCATTCGCTCTGGCCCTGCCAAGACAACCAGCAGTTCCAGTCATCACGTAGGCTGACTGTTTGACCAAATATTGTTGTTACTGTTAAGTACTGTCGAGTCAGTTCTGACTCATAATAGCCCTGTATAGGATTCCCAAAGAGTGACTAGTGGGTTTAAACTGCTCACCTTGTGGTTCAAGCTGACCAAGCCGTCCAGTGCATTATCCTGTATGGCTACACCAGGACCAAATAGAGCAGGCTAACTTTTAAGTTCATCATTTTGTATGGCCCGTGTGTGATGTCATAAATTCTGGCAGTTAAATTGTTCCCCACCCTTGGATCAAATGGGCAACAGCAACTCCAAATATTAGATAAGACCCTTGGGGAGTATTGAGTTTATGTTAATAGAGAAGGAACAATTCATAAAAAGGGGAGAGAATGATTACACAATTCAAAGACTGGAATCAGTGTCACTAAATGGTACTTGTAGAAACTGTTGAATTGGTATATGTTTTGTTGTGTATCATACATTCTCAAAAACTAAATAAAATTATATATTTTTAAAAAGATGAGACAAGATGTGTACTGTGCTTCAAGAATCACCTGAAAATACTCTGAAAAGTGTGCAATCAGGACCAGTGGTTTGTGCTCTGCACATTGGGATGAACACCAGGCTAATGGTAGAGAAAGAGCTGCATGGGGCAGATAAGAACAATTCGGCAAAGCCAGAATTCAGTATTGATAGTCATAGTTGAAACATGAGTTCTTGTGGCTTTAAAGTGTTCTTTGGAGGAAGTTGTTGTTATTGTTAAGAGCTGAGAAGTCAGTTCCGATGCATAATGATCCTGTATAGAGTTTCCAAGTGTGGTTGGTGATCTTGAACTGCCAAACTTGTAGTCCAACGCATTAATCTGCAGTGCCACACCAGGACTCCTTGGAGGAGGTGGTGGTGTGCTGTGGAGTCAGTTCCGACTCATAGAGACCCTGTGCAGGGTTTCTGAGGCTGGAAATCTTTATGGGAGCTGAACGCCTTATCTTTCTGCTGCAGAACAGCTGGTAGTTTCGAACGGCTGACCTTGAAGTTAGTAGCCCAATTCGTAACCAGTATGCTACCAGAGCTTCTTCTTTGGAGGAGGTTGTTGTTGTTTTTAAGTGCCATCGAGTCGATCCCGATCCATAGCGACTCTGTGTAGGGTTTCCAAGGAGCAGCTGGTGAGCTTGAACCACCGACCTTGTAGTTCAAACGGCTTTGCAGTCTGGCGCATTAACCCACAGCGCCACACCAGGAGGAGGTAGGGGTAAGTAAATCTCCAATCCCTCCTGATAGCTGAATAACTCAATTATATCAGTAAATCAGCTGTCAGTGAGTCAATTCCAACTCATGGCAACCCTCTATGTGTCAGAATAGAGCTTTGTTCCATAGGGTTTTCAATGGTTGATTTTTCAGAAGTAGATGACCAGGCCTTTCTTCCAAGGCATCTCTAAGTGGACTTGAACCTCTAATCTTTCAGTTAAGAAATCAAATGTGTTAAGCATTTGTACCACTCAGATAATCAATTTATCAAGCAGGTTCCATGTCCCAAGAATTGGAATAAGAACTTTGCTTAGATTATGCAATCTGTCTTCACCAGTGTGTTTCATAGTCATAGAGTATTAGGTATCATTACAAATTCTTTGGGTGTTGGGGCCAACACAAAGACCCTCAGAGAAATGAAAGGCAGATTCTGTTACCTACAGCTTCAAAATAGAGAATGCTTCTCAACAAGGGATGGCATCAGGCTAGTCAGGTTAGAAGGGCTGGATATGTAGGAGATGTGTAAGTGTAGTAAGTGGGATGCAGTTGGTTGAGTTTCATGGGCTTCCTGGGAATTGGATACTTTGAGTAATGGCACAAGATCAAAGAAGAAGGGCCCCTGAGTGTTGTAGACCTGATAAAAAAGGAGTTGGAGTGTGGACTATAAAGGAAGATTAGGAGTTGTTTAGCTATGATTTCAAAACTGAGTTAAGATTACACTTGTGAACATAACCACAGAGGGCTAATGCTGAGAGTGAAGCATCCAACTGATATGAATTGAGGGGAGATGCACAAAAATACCCCAAATTTGCAGATGGTACCCATTTGAGCTAGGCTCAATGATAATCAAAATCAGCCTTGATAA
The DNA here is from genome assembly GCF_000296735.1 of Chrysochloris asiatica. Classification (NCBI taxonomy): domain Eukaryota; kingdom Metazoa; phylum Chordata; class Mammalia; order Afrosoricida; family Chrysochloridae; genus Chrysochloris; species Chrysochloris asiatica. The sequence goes on along the minus strand of NW_006408943.1, from coordinate 735,403 downwards.
TTAGAACTCAACTAGAGGAAGATTTTTTAATTGTTTTTTGATAAAAGATACGAGTGTAAATTGCTACATTTGATGAACTTGACCTATACTTATGGATGTAGTAGCTCAAAATACCAACTGACAGGGAAGGAGTCTTTACATCAAGTACCAATCCTATCCCCTCTGTATACAGGATAGATAGGGACAGGCAACTTACACATTGGCTACCTAAAATGAGGGAGTGATTAAGGCATGAAGTGACTGGCTTACAAGTTTTCAAGAGAAGTTAAGTTTAAGAGTGTGTAGGGGAAGATAGAGTCCCCACTGAATAGTTTTCATCTTATCTAGATGGGTCTGATCAAAAGAGATAGGAATAAGATTCTTATGATTCAATAGTGAGTAATTGTTATCATGACTAATTGTGACTGTCACAACTGTAAAGGTAGAAGCTTTGTAACAAAAATGGAAGAGTAGTTAATCTTACAGTCCAGGAACAGAGAACCCTAGGACCATTAAGGGAGAAGAGCACAAGTGGAATGTGGGACCCTATCCAGAGAAGTGGTGACATCAGAGATGGAGGCAGAGATGAGAACATGGAGAGAGGGAGCAGCTGAGGACTCTGAACTCATGGAAAGAGAGGGACTGGGTGCGGGCAGCCAGGAGGTAGGCTTGCAGAATGTGCCCTTTGACTGTTTGAATTATATATTCCTGAGTGTTTTTGTGTACATCTCCCCTCCTCCAAAAAACAAAAACAGAGGGAATGAAAATAAATACTGTTGAATGAGGAGGATGCATAGAGTAAATTATAATCATTGCAATGAAACGGTGTAAAGCCGATGTTCTCCCTTGTAAACTATCACTCAGTTCACAATAAAAACTTAAAATAAAATTTAAAAATTACATTTGTGAAATTGTCTTATACTCTGTGGGGCATATGGCTAAACCCTCCTACAGAAGATGACAGTAGGGTTCACAAAGGGGCAGGAACCTGCCCAGCACCACATTGCTGGCACCTAGAAGGCCCTTACTACAAAGCCTAGGCTCTTAACCATGCAGACCTTGAATATCAGAAGAGTCCTTGAAGTCCGCATGACCTTGGGTAAGACCCTTCTTATTCTCCACAACTTCTAAGGAAAGTGCAAATCGAAATTCCTGTTCTTGGCCATCCTGGATAAAAATCCCCATAAGCAGGTGCCACCCCTTCCCTATATAAATAACACCCATACTGCATTTGATATTTCCTGAAGCCTTAGAGAGCTGTCTGGAGAGGACAGAAGTTGTCCTTCTGGGTAGAGGGCAAGGCAAGTGCAGCCAGCAAGTTCGACCCTCCCTGGGCAACAAGTCCCATTGGTCACCAGTCCAGCTTTCTGTGTCCCAACACACACTGTTACCCAAGACTCTCTGAAGGCCTCAGACATTGTGAGCAATGTTCATGATCTATTCAGCATCATGTTACTCAAACCCCTGTCTGTGGTCTCCAGGCAGACTTATGCAGGATGGGGGGAAGCAGGAGCAGAGGTCCAGGCAAGTGGAGACCATGTTATGTGGGCTGTAGAAGAACCTCCCCAGGGCCAGGGATAGAAACTCAATCCAGCCTCAGATATCAGAAGTTTCATTGGCCAACTTCCCCACCTCTGTGTCCACCCCCCACTCTCTCCTGTTCTCAAGACCTTGAATTTTCAAAGTGTAATCCAGGTGCATTTTGCAAAGCACTTCTCATTAATTACAACTCCTGCCTCAGCAGACATGAAATAAGCTACATGAAATAAGCTACTTTGCTCCTTTCATCCTCACCATGGGTAGGTCTGTGAGTCTGAACTGGCTGGAGCCTTAGTAATGGGTCAGGAGGCTTGGATCTCTGCTGGGTGGAAACTCCTGAGGACCCCCACCATATTTGCCTTTATTTTTTTAAATGTATTATTGTTTAATGAGGGTGAGGTTAAGACCAAACTTGCAAAGCTCCAAATGCTAATCAACACCTCTGCCTTGCAACTTCCAAAGCAATCCCAGCTGCCTCTCCTCCCATTTTCACACACAGACAGGATGGTGCTAGAAATCAGAAGACTGGAGAAGTCCCCGAAACCCACATCCAAACCCAACTGTAAGCTGGGTTGTCCTCTAGTGGCAGAAGGCTGAATCTGGGCACAGAGGAAAAGGGAAGAGGCATTTCAAAAACTAACCTTCCCCCGACCCCCACCTGGCGCCAGATATTTACCTACCAGAAAGTCATTATTTTGCAGGTGAGGGACCCTATCCAAAGAAGCAGTGACACCAGAGATGGTGGCAGAGATGATGATGTGGGAATATGGAGTGTCTGGAGACTCTGGACCCAGAGAGGGAGAGGGGCTTGTGGGGTATACCCTTTGGTTGTTTGATGATGCATGGAAGGGATTGTAATCATTGCAATGAAATGAAATACGATAGGATGAATGTAATGCTAATGTTCTCCCATGTAAACTATCACATAATTCACAATAAAAACTTTTAAAAAAAAGCAAAGTCATTTTGATGACTAAGATGTGTCTGACCCAGACCCAAACTGTGTTCTTTTCGATTGCCTCAATAGGAAGAATTGGGTAATGAAAAAAGGAAGACAGGAGAATTGCTGGACTTGAACTGTGATGATGACAAAGAATATTGAATATTGACAGAAGAACTGAAAAAGTAGTCTTACTTGAAATGAGAGAAAGAAGAGGCAGGACTGGTTAGTCTGAAGTTTAGGGAGACTTAGGAACTCCTGAGCCCATAGACCTAGCTTGTTGTTGTTGTTGTTAAGTGCCGTCGAGTCGGTTCCGACCCATAGCGACCCTGTACAGGGTTTCCAAGGGTGTAAATCTTTGCGAGAGTAGAAAGCCTCATCTTTCTCCCGCAGAGCGGCTGGTAGTTTCGAACAGCTGACCTTAAGGTTCGCAGCCCGATTCGTAACCACTACGCTACCAGAGCTCCTAAAGCTGAGAGTGAAGCAGCCAGCTGATCTGAAATGGGGGAAGGCATGCAAGAATGCCCAGACTTGCAAATTGACCCAGTTGACCTAGCTTGGATGGCTTCCTGATCAGAAATTGAGTAGGGGAAGATAAAGAAATTTGATACAGGAAACAAGTATAAATTGATACAATTTTATGAACTTGACCTTTGCTTATGTAGTTGCTCAAAATTTCAACCAAGAGGGAAGGAGTCTTATCAGGGATTAAGTATCCTCTCAGTGCATAGGGTGATAGCGATAGGCAGCTTAGACATTGGCTACCAAAAATAGGAGGGGCTATAAAGGCATGAAGTGGCTGGTTTACAAGTTTTCAAGAGTGTGCTTAGTTTCAGAATGAGGGAGTGAAAGAGAATCCCCACTGAATAGTTTTCTTCTTGTCTAGAAAGGTCTGATGAAAAGGGATAGGGGAGAATGGGGATCGGAATCTTTTGATTCAACAGTGAGTAATTGTTATCATAACAAATTGTAATTGTCACAACTGTAAAGGTAGAAGATATGAAACCAAAAGGAGGGAGTAGTTGATCTTTCATTCCAAGAACAGAGGATCTTAGGACCATCAAGAGGGAAGAACATAAACAGAGCATGGTATCCTAACCAGAGAAGCAAGGACACCAGAGATGGAAGCAAAGGCAATGGCATAGAGAGATAGAGCAGCTCCAGACACGTGGAATGAGAAAGGCTGTATGCTGGCAGGCAAGAGGCTGACTTGCAAAATGTGCCCCTTGGTCATTTAAATGAATATATATTTTCCATGTATTTTGTGTACATAAAAAAAAAGAAAGAAAAAAGAGGGAATAGAGGCAAATACTATTAACTGATGGTGCATGGAAGGGATTTTAATTGTTGCACTAAAATAAAGTATGATTGGTTGAGTGCAAGGCTGATGATCTGCCCTGTAAACTATCACTCAATTCACAATAAAGGCTTAAAAAAAA
>NW_006408943.1:728842-730589 GCF_000296735.1 Chrysochloris asiatica | reverse complement strand
ATTTTGGAAGAAGTGCAGCCAGAGTGCTCCTTGGAGGCCAAGATGGCTAAATTTCATCTCTCATACTTCAGACATATTGTCAGGAGGGACCAGTCACTGGAGAAGGATATCATGTTTGGTAAGGTATAGGATCAGAGAAAAAGAGGAAGACCCCCAACGAGATGGACTGGCCAAGTGGCAGCATCAATGGACTCAAGCATGGCAACAGTATTGAGGTTGGCCCAGGATCGGACAGTGTTTCGTTCTGCTGTGCATATGACTATGAGTCGGTCCCAACTCAATGACACCTAACAACAACAACAGAGTCCAAATCCAGGGTGTCAACAGGGCTAGTCTCTCTCTGTGTGTGTGTGTGTGTGTGTGTGTGTGTGTGTCTGTGGTAGCCCTGGGTATTAGCATTCCTTGTCTTGGAGATGAATCCTCACTTGGTGCCATCCTCTGTGTCTCTGTGTCTATTTTCTCTTTTTAATCAGATACCACTCAGATAAAATTGGATTTAAGACCCACTGTACTCCATCATGGCCTCATTGATGTAACAAAAGCATGCCTTATTTCCAAACAGGTTCTCATTCACAGGTACAGGTGTTAGGATTTGAACATATCTTTTGGGGTACACAATTATCCATAACACATTCTGTCATGGTTTGAGTTGTGTTCTCCAAATATATGTGTCAACTTAGCTGGGTCTTAGTGGTTTGGCAGTTATGTAATGATGTAATCTAGAAGTTATGTAATGATGTAATCTAGAAGTTATGTAAAGATGTTATCCTCTCCCATGATGTGATCCAATGTGAGCAGCCAATCAATTATAAAAGGATTAGAGTGAAATGCAACACCCATACTCAGGTCACAGCCCTGATCCAAAGTAAGAGGACTTTCCCTGAAATGTGGCCTGTATTACCTTTTATCTTAAAAGCAATAAAAGGAGGGTGAAGTAGTCAGAGATCAAGAGATATACTACAACAAGAGAAAAAAAAACACTGGGAGTGGAGTGCATACTTTGAAGCAAGAGTACCTGTGCTGAAATGAAGAAATGGGCTGAGTTCAACCACAATCCATAGGCTCCTGTTGACCTGGAGATGAGAGAGAGAAAAGGAAGGGCTGGTTGGTCCAAAATGTGGTGAGACCTTGGAGATGCCTGAGCCCATGGTCAAGGACATAGCCACTGAGGGCTAGAACTGAGAGTGAAGCCTCCAGCTGATATGAAGTGAGGAGAGATACACAAGAGCACCCAGACTTGCAGACAGGGCCTATTTGACCTAGCCTTAATAGCTTGATGATCAGAACTCGACTAGAGGAAGATTAAAAAAAAAAAAAAAAAATTTGTTTTGAAAAAGGAAACGAGGGTAAATTGATACAATTTGATGAAACTGACCTATACTCATGGATATAATAGCCAAAATACCAACAAAGAGGGCAGGAGTCTTCACATCAAGTATCAATCCTATCCCCTCTGTATGCAGGCTGGATAGGGACAGGCAACTTAGACATTGGTTACCTAAACTGAGGGGGCAATAAAGGCACAAAGTGACTGGCTTACAAGTTTACAAGAGGGAGTTTGGTTTAAGAGTGTGCAAGGGCAAGAGCACCCAAAGTTGCAGATAGTACCCATTTGATCTAGCCTCAATGCCTTGATAATCAGAACTCGACTTGTTGTTGTTGTTAGGTGCCATCGAGTCAGTACCAACTCATAGCGACCTTATGCACAGCAGAACAAAACATTGCCTGATCCTGGGCCAACCTCACT
>NW_006408943.1:726744-727902 GCF_000296735.1 Chrysochloris asiatica | reverse complement strand
CAGAGATGGAGACATCGAGAGAAGGAGCAGCTGAGGACTCTATATTCATGGGAACAGAGAGACTGAGTGCAAGCCTGCCATCTCTCAGTCCCTTTGGTGGTTTAAATTATTATATATGTCTGAGTGTTTAAAAAAAGAAAAAGAACTAAAATGAATAGAGAGAAATACTGTTAATTGATGGTACATAGAGGGGATTATAATCATTGTAATGAAACAAAGTATATAATTTGTTGAATGTAAAACTGATGATCTACCCAGTAAACTTTCACTCAATTCACAATAAAAACTTAAAAAAATAAGAGTACCTGTGTTGAGCACCCCTAGGGTTGATGCCTAAATACATGAAGATCTCAAGGGGATGCCCAACCCATAGATGTTGAAAGGAGACAAGGACCTTCCTCCAGGAGCCAACACTCTGAACTAAAACTTCTAGCCTTCTAAATGGAGTCCTGGTGTGGTGCTGTAGGATAAGCACTGGACTACTAACCACAAGATCAGTGGTCCTCAGAAACCCTCTACAGCGTCAATATGGAACTGACTCAATGACACTCAACAACAACCACCACCTCTTAAATTTTAATAGAATAAATTTCCGTTACTTGAAACCAGTACTTGTGACATCTGTTACTGCAGCACTAGATAACTAAAGAACACACCAGACAATTAACCTATTTAAAGTATACAATTGTATGTTTTTTAATGTATTCAGAGATATATACAACCATCATCACAGTCAATTTCAGAATATTTTCATCATCTCAAAAAGAAACCCATACTTCTTAGCAATTGCTCCTCACTTCTCCTACCCCAGACCATGTTGTATTTAGGTGTGGTCAAGTCGTTTCCCATTCATAGTGACCCTATTCACAACAAAACTAAACACTGCCTAGTCCTGTGCCATCTTCACAGTTAGTCTGACATTTGAGCCCATTGTTGCCGCCATATGTCAATCCAGTTCATTGAAGGTCTTCCTCTTTTTTGCTGATATGGACTCTGACCCCAACCCCACACCATAATATTTCTGTCTCTATAGATTTGCCTACTCTTGACATTTCTTATGGATGGAATCTTTCACTTAGCATATTGTTTTCTAGATCCATCCATATTAGAGCATGTATTAGTACTTCATTCTTTTTTATGGCTGAATAATACTCTTTG
>NW_006408943.1:725684-726289 GCF_000296735.1 Chrysochloris asiatica | reverse complement strand
CTTATTGTTAGTAGTACAGTGATTATCCTCCAGCTATACACCAGGACTCAGATGGTTACTTAAGTTTAATCATCCTTTGTTTTTCTTTTTAAAGACCCAGTCTTCATACTCTTTCCTTGTAATCTATGCAAATGAGGTTAGTTCTATTTATCTGTGTGTTGTCTTTTTATCCCAAAACTGGAAGATGGATTTGCAGCCTACTGAGAGAGTGGGTTTAGAGTCCTGGAACTTAAACTATGGGCTGTGTGCCTTCTGCAGGTATGTGGTGCAAGGCATCCAGCACTGGTTCTTGCACCTACCAGGTAAGCAGCTGAGAGTTGGTGACAACTTTTGAATGTGTAATTCTTCATATGTAAAATGGGGCAAATACTACCTGCCTTGTTGTTGTAGTTAGATGCCATCAAGTCAGTATCGACTCATAGCAACCCTATGCACAACAGAATGAAACACTCCCCAGTCCTGAGCCAACCTCACAATTGTTGCCACGTTTAAGCCCATTGGTGCTGCCACTTTGCCAATCTATCTCACTGGGGGTCTTCGTCTTTTTCTCTGACCCTCCACCTTATCAAACATGATATCCTTCTCCAGTAACTGGTCCCTCCTGA
>NW_006408943.1:722493-724544 GCF_000296735.1 Chrysochloris asiatica | reverse complement strand
GGTGCCTTGTTCATTGCCAATTCCTTCAATGCACCTTAGACTTCTTCCTTCAGTATCATTGGTTCTTGATCATATGCTACCTCTTGAAATGGTTTAACATCAACCATGTCCTTATTCATAGTTATGTGGATATGTGAATATGAGACTTCTGGTGTGGCACTGTAGGATCAGCATCAGACTGTGAACCAACTACAAGGTCTGCAGATGAAATTCACCAGCTGCTATGCAGAGTCACTACGAGTCAGAATCAGTTGACTTGATGGCACTTAACAACAACAACATGTGAATATGGAATTTAAATGCTTAGGGTATTGCTTGACACATGTCTAGCTATTCCCATTTTTACTGTTGGACTGTACCTGACAGGATCTAGGTAAGTTATACTAGAAGCTAATGTAATTAAGTCAGAGAGAGGCCCCAAGGATCTCAAATCCCAGACAGGCCTTCATGTCAAATAAGTTTGCTTGTTTGTTCCCCAGAAAAAGAGTCATGATCACAAGCAAAGTTCCAGTGGATTTATGTGCAGAAATTGACAAGGTGATTCCAAAGTTCATTTGGAAATGCAAAGGACCTAGAATAGCCAAAATCACTTGGTTAGAACAAATTTGGGGGCTAATAAAATCCAAACCAGTTACTATCAAGTCAATTCCAATTCAGACAGCCCCATGTGTGTGTCAGAGTAGAACTATGTTTCATAAGGTTTTCAAGGGCTGTGACATTTTGGAAGGAGATTGTCAGGCATTTCTTCTGAGGTGACTCTAGGTGAATTCTAACTGCCAATCTTTGGTTAGTAGTCAAGTGCTTCACCATTTGCCCTCACCTCATTATTGTATGTCATTTAGTCCTCAATGAAGCTGTTAAAAAGGAAAAGAAGAAAAGGATGTCACTTGGTATTGTGGTCCTTACAAAGGCTCACATACAATAGTTCTCCCTATTGCTTTATTTTCAATTATAGAGTATCATTCAAGAGTGATGTACATACAACACATTTTTAAATACTGTGGACAGAAAAAAACAACAATGGTTCCAAACAAGAACACTAAACTGAAAATCACAGTTCTAATATCTGAACTGTGAGCAATGAATGATGGCAATACTGTTTCTTACATGGGCAGTTCTATCTAGCATTTGTCAGATGTGATTTGGGCCACTTCCCTGAGGACTTTACATATACAATCCCATTAAATTCCCACATCAACCACAACATGGTAGGTTCTGCTTTTATCCCCACCTGTGTTGTTGTAGGATAAAGCACTGGACTGCAAGGTCTGTTTGAACCACAAGATCAGTGGCTCAAACTCACCAGCTGCTCCTTGAAAATGCTATACAGGGTTGCTATGAGTCAGAACCAACTCAATACACTTAACAACAACAATAACAACAGATAATTGAAGGGCAACTCAGAGAGGTTGTAAAAATGGACGCGTTTACACAACTAGTAAATGAATGAGTAAGAGCTTGAATTATGATCTTCCCAACTCCAGAACCAACCCTCTTAATTGTAATGTATTATAATATCCCTACACAGTGCCAGGCCTGGCTATAGGGACATTTCCAGCTCTGTCACACCTATCAGCAACCACACGGAAAGAACACCTGACAATTATGTCAGGAACCAACCACTCCATCATGTTAAATTTGGAAACAGAGCTTTCAGTTCAAGTGATTTGAGGAGCAAAAAATCTGTATATGCCAGAAACGAGGAGGAAATCTTGTATGTATGGTCCTCTTATAAAGAGAAGTTTATATTAAGGAAATGGGTCACAGAGTTGTAGAGGTGGGAGAGTTTTAAGTCAAGATCAGATGAGTCAAGATTGGTAGGACAGATGCCGGCAGGTCTGACAGGTAGGCAGACATGCAGATAGATAATAGGGCAGGTCCCTGGCTCAAGTCCAATGGTTGGAGGATGAGCCTGGTGCAAGAACCAGACCCTGCAGAGAGCAAGCAAACTTTGCTAATATTTTAGAGGCAGGCCACACCCTCAAGAAAGCCTCCCTTTCAGGGAATGGCTGCCCATAGCAAACCTCATCATAGAGTTAATTACATTATAT
>NW_006408943.1:697527-721977 GCF_000296735.1 Chrysochloris asiatica | reverse complement strand
CTTATGGGCAATTCCTACCTAACCTTTCATATGTAATTTTGTCCTCACTTTGATATGATTGAGCCCACCCCTAGTCACAAGAAATTTCTCATCACAATCACCTTCATTTGCTGTATGTCCAGTGTCCAACTCATTGAAAAGTCTTTGAGTCTTTTCCTCCACTATGATAAGCTAAATAAGAACTGTATGCACCTGTTCCTACTTAACTACAAATTCTTAATGACACCATTAGGAACAGATCAAGATACACTGATAAATACTGATGGTTAAAATGTAGACGTTTGAACCAAAGAAGGATCACTGTTTAGAAAGCATGGTCTTGATAACAGAAATTATGCCAAAGATCACATGATAGAATTCTAGAACAATTTAAAATACTTTTTTTTTCAACACCAGAAGGGCTGGGAAAGGAGGATACATGGAAACAAGAAACACGGGGAGAAAATGGAAGAAGTCATGTGACAATGAGGGGGTTTTGATCATTGAGATGAAACAACGTGTGATTTGTTGAAGGTAAAACTGATGTAGGTTTATGCTCTGTCAACCTTCACTAAATTCACAAAAGTTCATTCCAAATGTCCCTCCCCCAATTCTTGTTTGTCTTTTCATTTAAAACTTGTGGTGTAACTTCATATTTGGGTATATCCAGTAAATGTGGAGTGCTGATTTCTGTAAATTCACCCAACTTTCAAAGTTTCATCTCTGGGAGTCTTGGGTCTTGGAGACAAAGCTAAAACTGTACATATCTTGGCAGAACTGTCAGCAGTTAGAGATGGAGACATCATGACATATCTGACTGTCACTAAGTCAGTGAACTTTCTTCTCACAATGGAAATTAACATTTAGGTCAGGACCCTGAACTTCATGAAGTGACCACCTATATGTTTGGGGCGGAAGGGTCCAGGGAAGGGAGATTCCAGGAGAGAACTGCATTAAAGATTCAAATGCTCATATTGAGATGAAAGAACCTATAACACTCGTGGTTATAGAATGCCATATTGCAGTATCCCTCATCATTGTTTTTCTACACTTTCAAGAACTGTTTGCTGCTGTTGCTCGTTGGTTATGTCCTCCAGAGATACTTGTTGAAGTCCTTATTCCTAGCACCTCTGACTGTGGCCTTATAAGGAAATAGGACCTTTGCAAATGTCATCAAATTAAGATGGAATCATTAGGGTGCACCCTAATCTGGTTATGACTGGTGTCCTTATAAAAATAGGAGAAACGATATGGATAGACACACAGGGAAGACAGCCATGTGAAAAAAAGGAGGAAGAATGGAGCTATACTACAAGCCAAGGACTGTCTGAGACCACTAGAAGCTAGAAGAGACAAGGAAAGCTCCTCCTCTAGACTTTCAAAGAGAGTGTGGCACTACCAACATCTATATTTCCTATGGTTCTGTAGGATAAACATTGGACTGCAAATCATAAAGTTACTTGTTCAAGTCTACCATCAGCTCCTCAGAAGAAAGATGAGACGTTCTACTCCTGCAAAGATTTCCATCTTTGGAAACCCTATACTGGGTTGCTATGAGTTAGAATCCACTTGACATCACTTAACAACAACCACCATCCAGCACTGTGAAAGACTAAACGTCTGGTTGCTTTAAGCCACGCAGTTTGTGGTGATTTGCTATGACAACCCTAGGAAATTAATACACTTGGTATTCATTATTCTAGCATGCTGTGTTTATTATGCTGTTGGGTACCATCAGTCAATTTCAACTCATAGCCACTCCATGTGACAAAGTAGAACTGTCCCATAGGGTTTTCTCGGCTAAAATTATTATGGAAACAGATTGCGAACTCTTTCTCCTGTGGAGCTTCTGTGTGGGTTTGAACTGCCAAGCTTTTGGTTAGCAGCTAAGTCCTTAGCCATTTGTACCACCAGGGATCCTTGTTGTTGTTGTTGTTAAGTGCCACAGAATTGGTTCCAATTCATAGTAACCCTTTATAGGGTTTTGAGGAGTGGTTGGTGGGTTTGAACCACTGAGCTGGCAGTTAACAGTCCAGTGCTTATCATACAGTGCCACATCAGGACCCCAGTCAATTAAAAATCACCAAAAACAAAAAAAAACCTTCCTGCCATCAAGTCAGTTCTACTCTAGAGGACCAAATAGAACTGAGGCTGTAAATCTTTACAGATGAGGCAGAAAGCCTCATCTTACTCCCATAAGTGGCTAGTGCGTTTGAACCACTGACCTTGCCATTAGCAGCCCAAGGAGCATCCCACTATACCACCAGGGCTCCTTAGCATTCCAATAGTGTATGCTATTTTTAAGTAACAAAATGCTAGCAACTTGTTTGTATAATACTGTTATTTCATGGGGTTTTTGTTTTAGTCATTTGCATCTTGAAGTCAAGATTAATGGCTCAACTACTCAATTTATGTGGAAAAGACCCAGCAATGACTAAACCTGTGCAAGTCAAGGTTTATTTGGGAGATGAATGGATGCACAAAGGGGCATGCACATTACAACCTAGGTACTCAATTATAAGCACTGAGTCCGTATCCCAAACCATTTTTTCCTCCAGACTTTTTTTTTTTTTTTTTAACTCTAGCCTGAAGGATTGGTCAAATAAATTGTAGTACATCCATAGTATGGGCTATTATGTAGTCATTAAAATTTATGTTGTAGAAAAACAGTTGATGGCATAGAAAGATGCTCATGAAACATTAAGGGGAAAAAGCAAGTTATAAATGAATACACATCCAGTCCTTACTTATCAATTATCTCGCTATTGACATTTCACATTTGCAATCATAAAAAACCTACTATCCAACTATTTTGCACATTAATGACATACTTCTAACAGAAATGAACACCAAGGTGCAAGATTAAAGCAACACTGTGATGGTTCAGGTTATGTGTCAACTTGACTGGGCCACGATTATCAATGGTTAGTAGTTGTGTAATGATGTAGGCCTTCCTCCATTAAGTGATCTGGTGTGGTCATCCTCCACTTTCACCCATCGCTGATTTTTGCATAATAACTTGGTCTTTGGAACCTAACTATATCAATAAAGGAGAAGAAGATTTACCAAATGATCCCCTGTCCCAGTTATCTACTGCTGCAAAACAATCCAGTCCAAGACTTTTTGCCATAAACCAACAACCATTTTATTCTGCCCATGGGTTCTGTGAGACAGAGGTTCTGAAAAGGTATGGCGCGGACAGTTCTTCTGTGCTCCACAATGTCTGGGCCATCAGCTAGAGTGGAATGCTGGTGCTGAGGGATCCTCTCCAAGACGGTATCTCACTCACATGCCCAATGTGTGGGCTAGAATCACTGAAGGACCAAACACGGGAGTTGCTATGAGTTGAAATTGGCTGATGGCACTCAACAACCTAACAATCACAGCATGCTAGAATACTGAATACCAAGTGAGCGGTAGTCCCTGCATGTGCACTTTCCAGTATGGTGGTCTCAGGGCAGTGGGATTTCTTACATGGTGACTTGGGGCTCCAAGAACAAGGGTTCTAACACCTGGTGTTAGAAGTCAGAGTTTCACTTTCACCATACTCTAATGGACAAGGCAGAGATTCACCCAGATTCAAGGGGCGGCACCATTGCTCCCACCTCTCACCAGCTGTTCCGTGGGAGAAAGATGAGGCTTTCTGCTCCCGTAAATATTTACAGCCTCGGAAACCCTGTACAGGGTCGCTATGAGTCGGAACTGACTCCAAGGCACATAACAACAACAACAACTCACTGGGAGAAGTGCCAAAGCATGTGCCACCATGTTTTAAAGCCACCACCAAAAACCCATTGCCACGTAGACAATGAGGACTCACAGTGAACACGTGTGAAGAATAGAAACGCAAGGCATAGGGTTTTCAAGGTGGTGAGCTTTCAGAAGCAGGTCCTCAGACCTTTACTCCAAGGCAACTCTGGTGGGTTCTAACTGCCAACCTTTCAGTTCGGAGTCAAGCACTTAGCCACCTGCAGCATTCAAGGACTCTTTAAGGAAAACCACCACTCTCCCCCTCATAAACAACAACAAAAATTAGGATAGACCCAAATGTGAACTACCATTTTCTAACTATGGTAAGATTCTAAGTGAGGGTTTTTTCTTCCTTTGGCTTCCTTGTGTTTTCTAGGCATTCTATAATGAACATGTATTACTTTAGTCAATAGAAACAAAAAAGGTATAAACATCAAACAAAGTCTGCTCTTACATCTTATTCAACGGATGCCCTCTTTCCAGGTTTGGCAGGGAGTCTGTGTGGCGGGCTGTGAGCCTTGAGAACACCTTGTGTTCTGTAATATTTCCAGAAACAGCTCACAGTAGCTCCTTGAACAGCAGCCTTCAGAGCCTGCGAGGAATGTGGCAAAAAGGTACCTCACAGGTTTTCTCTTTGGTGACAATGAAACACAGCTGGGCTTGAGTCAGAGCAGGAAACACTGAAGGCAAACAGAACCTTCTGAGGTGTCAGTCAATCTACTTTTCCAGAACTTCTAGCATGGGAAGTGGCAATGATCTGGAGACGGTGGGCCCTGAAGCACCGTTCCTGCACTCCAACCCCCAATGCCAGTCCATCCAGAAAGGGATGCTGGGAGGTGCTTGTGAATGCAGATGGGGCTCTGTGCGCAGGGGGAGTTTGAAACCTAGGACCAGAGACAAAGGTTTCTTGCCCATCTGTAGTGTAGTGAATTATTTAATGTCTCTTGGAATCCTGGTGTGGTACTGAAGGATAAGCACTGCACTACTAGCCATAAGGTTAGCACTTCAAACCCAACAGCCACTCCTCAGAAGCCCTATACAGGGTTGCTGTGAGCCAGAACTCACTTGATGACATTTAACAACTAGCTATCATCTTTGTAAAGATGTAGTGCTTACAAGTCAGGCTACTAACCTCAAGGTCAACAGTTTGAAACTATCATCCGTTCCACAGGAGAAAGATGAGGCTTTCTGCTCCCATAAAGATTTACAGTCTCAGAAACCCCATACAGGGTCACTATGAGTCAGAACCAACTCCATGGCACACTATCACCACCACCATAATAGTCTTTGTAAACTCCCACCAAACAACATTTTTGCCCTGATGGGTCTGGGTAAGAGAAGATGGGAGAAGATGCTGACAGCATTATATGATTCAGTGTGAGTGGTAAGCAGTATTTACTCTGGTTGTAAAAACCTGGAATGTCTACAATGTGTATAAAATGAGCCATCTCAGAAGTAGGAATGGAGGATTGTACTACCATCAAAGAAGAAGAACCAGGAGTGTAGTGTGTCCTTTGGACCCTGAGACCCCTGCACATTGAACCTCCTCAACCCAGGGTCACAGAAAGCAGGGTCACCACAGGAATGGTCAAGAAGGAGCAGCAATAAAACCAAGAACCAGAGCACAAGACAGAGTAATGGTCTTCCCAGTTTATGGAGCAAGTAAAGCTGAGTGACTTTGGACAGAAGGTTTACTTGAAGAGTAGAGTGCCTCCAGGCACTTAATTGGGGTGGCGGCTAGGTTTGCTGACCCACAGAGCTAGGACCAAGTGCTTTCAGGTCGAGGCTTAGGTGGAATGGTGTGACCTGTGGGCATTTATCAGCAGCCCTAAAAAAACTGTATAACATTAGCCAGGTAGAGAGAGGCCTGCCTGTGAGTACGGCTGAGGAGGGACTATCCCAACTGGCACGACTGTGCCCTGAGCATTTCTGAACCTGAATTGTAAAGTGTTAACTTCCCCAATTAACCCCATAACTGTGAGGATGGTGTCTGAGTTCTGTATGGCCATTGCAATGAGTTATTGAGGGGAATGGTTGATATCATATTTTTATACCACACAATAATTTGCTTGTGAGTTTTTGAATCCACATTTAAAAATCAAGAGATTGCATTTTTTTCAGCTGGAGCCGCCATCTTGTAGTAATCCACCAAGATGACGAACACAAAGGGAAAGAGGTGGGGCACTTGCTCTATGTTCTCCAGGCCTTTCAGAAAACATGGGGCTATTCCTTTGGCCACGTACATGCGAGTCTATAAGAAAAGTGATATTGTGGACATCAAGGGAATGGGCACAGTGCAAAAAGACCTACCCCACAAATGTTACCATGGCAAAATCAGAAGAGTCTACAATGTGACCCAGCATGCTGTCGGCATTGTTGTGAACAAGCAAGTCAAGGGCAAGATTCTTGCCAAGATAATTAATGTGCGCATTGAGCATATTAAGCACTCTCCGAGCCAAGATAGCTTCCTGAAGCAAGTGAAGAAAAATAATCAGAAAAAGAAGGAAGCCAAAGAGAAAGGTATCTGGGTTCAACTAAATTGCCAGCACACTGTGTGAGAACCAAAGGAAAGGAGGCTGAGTTGCTAGAACTATTCCCTATGAATTCATGGCAGAACAGGAGCAAAGCAAAGATATCTGAGGTGTACAAATGTCAGGTCTTTGGCTATAATTGTGTGGAGGTTTGGAGGTTGTAATTTGTAATTGCATATACATAGCATTTAAAGTACATTGTGTTCCCCAATTCGCTTGATAATAAATGCTTTTACTATTGGGGGGGGGGATCAAGATTGCATAGAATATCCCAACTTGTAGCTTCTCTTAAGAAAGGTGGAGACTTGGTGGCTCTAACATAACCCCTGCATGGACACAATCAGGTGGCACTTAGACAGTTGACCTTGGTCCCACTGACTCTGGCAATGCTGCATGGGCACCCAGACTCAGCTGGGTGAGTTTCCCCACTTCCTACAGAGCTGTGGAGACACATACACCTGGAGTTGACCCCTGACTCCTACAGTGCTGTGTGAACACTCACGTCTAGCCAGGTAGCCGTGGCTCCCCCCCACCCCACTTCCACAGTGCTACACAATCCCCCACCGCTCCCTTCCACCGTGCTGCAAAGACACCCATACCTGGCCAGCAGCACTCACCACTTGACCTGCACAGCCCCCAGACACATGTGGCTTTTGTGACCCCTGGCCAGCATTGCATTCCCCAAGACACAGAACTTAAAGAGTCCTTAAAAAGACGTCACCCCCTTTGGGGAGTACAGCATGCCTGACAGATGTTTCTCCATGTCTCCTTTAAATATCACCAGGATCAAAGAGTTCACACCATGAATGTATGGTTCTCTTTTTGAAAACAATTTTCCCCATTCAAAAATAAATTTACTGTACATAAAAAAAAAAAAAAAGCAGAAGGAATAGAAACAAATACTGATGAATGATGATGCGTGGAGGGGATTTAATCATGGAATGAAAGGAAATACGATAGGATGAGTGCAAAACCAATGTTCCACATGTTTCATTAGGCAAATCTGCTGCACAAAACCTTTTTAAAGTGTTGAAGAGCAAAGATGTCAGCTTGAGGACTAAGGTGCACCTGACCCAAGTCATGGTATTTTCAATAACCTCATATGCATGCGAAAGCTGGACAGTAAATAAGGAAGACCATAGAAGAACTGATGCTTTTGAGTTATGGTGTTGGAGGAGAATATTGAAAGTGCCATGGGCTGCCAAAAGAACCAACAGATCTGTGTTGGAAGAAGTGCAGCCAGAGTGCTCCTTGGAGGCCAAGATGGCCAAACTTCGTCTCTCATACTTCAGTCATATTGTCAGGAGGGACCAGTCGCTGGAGAAGGATATCATGTTTGGTATGGTGGAGGGTCAGAGAAAAAGAGGAAGACCCCCAATGAGTTGGATTGGCAAAATGGGATTTGAACCATTGATGAATGGGCTTAAACGTAGCAACAATTGTGAGGTTGGCTCAGGACTGGGCAGTGTTTCATTCTATTGTGCATCGGGTTGCTATGAGTTGGTACCAACTTGATGGCACCTAACAAAAACAACAACCATGTAAACTATCACTCAATTCACAATAAAAGCATTTAAAATAAATAAATACATATATATATATTTACTTCTGTATAAGTCAGATCATGTCATCTCTGTGGTTTCAGCCATCAGAGGTTTCCTTTAACATCTGGAATAGAACCCGCAACATTTACGTGATATTCAATGCCTGACCCAGTCTGACTTTGTCTAATTCTCCAACCTAACCTCGTTCCACAGTTGATGTGCTAAACACCTTCTCCCCAGCCTCTTCTGTGCATCTACCTCTGTCTCTCCCACCAACATGCTTCTCCAGGACAACCTCAGACTGATTGCCTCTCACGTTTCCAGTCTCTGTGTGATTGTCATCTTCCTGAATTGGCTTCTCCATTCATTCAACTCAAGTTGATCCCATCCCCTACCTCTGCGTGATCATTCACAGCACTTAGCACAATGTGTAATAATTATAATGGATCCTTTGCTTAGTTATCAACCTTCCCTACTTGAATATCAATATCATGAGGCAGGGAGTAGTTTGCTTAGTCCTTTGTTGTATCCTCAGCACCTAGAACAGGACATGGCCCATCATAGGTATGTTGCCATTGTTGTTGTTGTTAAGTGCCACCTAGTCGGTTTCCAAGGAGCAGCTAGTAGGTTCAAACCACTGACCTTTTGGTTCACAGTCCAGTGCTTATCCTACAGTCCTCAAGTCTGTTCCAACTCATACTGATCCTATGTGCAAAAGAATGAAATCATGTCTGGTCCTGTGCCATCCTCTTAATCACTGCTAAGTTTGAGGCCATAGTTTCTGCCTGTGTGTTAATACATCTCATTGAGGATCTCCTTCTTTCACTGACACTCTATTTTCCTGACCATGATGTCCTTCTCCAGGTACTGATCCTTCTTCATAACATATCTAAAATATGTGAGATGAGATTCTGCCTTCCTCTCTTCTAAGGATCATTCTGGCTGTACTTCTTCCAGGACAGATTTGTTCATTCTTCTGGAATTCCATGATATATTCAATATTCTTCACCAACACTATAATTCAAGTGCATCCATTTTTCTTCTGTCTTCCTTATTCACTGTTCAGCTTATGCACACATGTGAGGCAAATAAAAATACCATGAATTGAGTCAGGTTCACCTTAGTCTTCCAAGTGATATCTTTGCTTTCTAACACTTTAAAGAAGCATATTTGCCCAAGTCTTTGATTGCTTGACTGCTGCTTCCATGGCATTTTGGATTCAAGTAAAATAAAAACTTTGACAACTTCAATGTTTTCTTAATTTATCTTGATGTTGCTTACTGGTCCAGTTGTGAGAATTTTTGTTTCTTTATGTTGAGGTATAATCCATAATTGTAATCTCTGATCTTCATCAGTAAGTGCTTCAAGTTGTCTTCACTTTCAGCAAGCAAAGTTGTACCATATGCATTTTGCTGGTGTTCTTGTTAGGTGCCATCAAGTCATTACCAACTCATAGCGATCCTATGCACAACAGAATGAAACACTGCCCAGTCCTAGGCCAACCTCACAATTGTTGCCACACTTGAGCCCATTGATGCTGCCACTTTGCCAATCCATCTCTCTGGGGATCTTCCTCTTTTTCTCTGACCCTCCACCCTACCAAACATGATATCCTTCTCCAGCAACTGGTGCCTCCTGACAATATGTCCAAAGTATGAGAGATGAAGTTTGGCCATCTTGGCCTCCAAGGAGCACTCTGGCTACACTTCTTCCAAAACAGATCTATCAGGGATATCAGCAATTATATCAGAAATGATATCCCTCATTCCATGTTCCTGTCTGAATTCAGCTGGAACCTCTTGCAGTTCCCTGTAAATGTACTGGTACAACCGGTTTTGAATTAGCTTTAGCAAAATTCATCTCCTTTAGCCCTTGTATTCCTCCCTGTGCCTTCAGCTGTCTTCATCATTCTTCTGCCAACTTCCTACTTACCTGAGTAGACACTTGTCTACCCTCTAGCCAGTGAATTGCTCTCCCTTTCTTCCCACCCCTGGTAACTATCATAGAATGTTTCTTTTAGCATGAAAACCTTTTCTTGAGTTTTTACAATAGTGGTCTCATACAATATTTGTCCTTTTGTGACTGACTAATTTCCCTAAGCGTAATGTCCTCAAGGCTCTTCCATGCCATGTGGTGTTTAGTAGAATCACTGTTAATCTTCAATGTTGCATAGTATTCTATTTTATGTACATACCAAAGTTTGTTTATCCATTTTTCCATTGAAGGGCATTTAGGCTGTCTCCATATTTTTGCTATTATGAATAGTGCTGTGACAAATATGCTGCTATTGCTATTATTATGTGTCATCATGTCAGTTCTGACTCACAGTGACCCGGTGCACAACAGAATGAAAAACTGCCTGGTCCTGCACCAACCTCACAATTGTTGCTGTGTTTGAGCCCTTTGCTGCTGCCACTGTCAATTTATCTAGTGAAAGGCCTTCCTTGTTTTCACTGACACTCCATTTTACCAAGCATGATGGCCTTCTCTAGAAACTGGTCCCTCCTGATAACTTGTCTGAAGATAGCTTCACTATCCTGGCTTCAGAAGAACATTCTGGCTGTATCCCTTCCTGGCTGTACTTTTTCCCAAACAGATTTGTTCTTCTGGCAGTCCGTGGTGCTTTCAATATTCTTCTCCAGTGTTGCTGTTGTTATTAGGTGCCATTGAGTCGGTACCAACTCATAGCGACACTATGCACAACAGAACGAAACACTGCCTGGTCCTGCACCAACCACAAATCTCTACATTTGAGCCCATTGATGCTGCTACTGTGCCAATCCATCTCTCTGGGGTCATCTTCTTTTTCTCTGACTCTCCACTTTACCAAACATTATATCCCTCTCCAGTGGCTGGTTGCTCCTGACAATATGTCCAAAGTATGAGAAAAAAAAGTCTGGCCATCCTGGCTTCCAAGGAGCACTCTGGCCGCACTTCTTCCAACACAGATCTGTTGGTTCTTTTGGCAGCCCATGGCACGTTCAATATTTCTCCTCCAACACTATAAGTTAACTGCATCAATTCTTCTACGGTCTTCTTTATTCATTGTCCTCCTTTCACATGCCGATAAAGCGATTGAAACTACCATGGCTTGGGTAAACTGCACCTTAGTCCTCAAACTGATATCTTAACTCTTTAACACTTTAAAAAGGTCTTGTGCAGCAGATTTGTCTAATGCAATACTTCATTTGATGTCTTGACTGCTGCTTCCATGAGTGTTCATTGTGGATCTAAAGAAAATCAAGTCTTTGACAACATCAATCTTTTCTTGATTTATCATGATATTATTTATTGGTTCAGTTGTGAGGATCTTTGCTTTCTTTATATTGAGGTACAATCCATACTGAAGACCATAATCTCTGATCTTCATCAGTAAGTATTTTAAGTCCTTTTGAGTTCCAGCAAGCAAGGTTGTATCATCTGCATATTGCAGGTTGCTAGTGAGTCTTTCTTCAATCTTGATGCCATGTTCTTCTTCATATAATCAAGCTTCTCAGATTATTTGCTTAGCATATGGTAAAAATCTTTGACAACTTCAATATTTTCTCTATTTATCATGTTATTATTTATGATAACATCGTGATGAATAGATGAGCAAATTTTTGTTTTCTTTACATTGAGGTGTATTCCATACTGAAGACTGGTCTTCGATCTTCATTAATAAATAGTTTAAGTCCTCTGTTTTCAGTGATGAACATGGGGGTGCATATATCTGCTCACTATGACACTTATTTCTTGGGGATATATACCAAGTAAAGGGATTGCTGGGTCATACAGTCTTGCTATTTCCAGTATTTTGAGAAGTGCCATACCATTTTCAGATATTGGAAGACTCTTTACCACATCTTCCTCTCTTTTTCCTTCAAGCCCCAAGGGACCACCTCCTACAATGGTTGCTGGAATCTAGTCCCCTCTGACTCATTTCTTTTGCCTCTGTTTCTTTGGACACAACGCTTAGAATACACATTAGGACCATAAAACTTGTCCCAAATTTTACCCAATGTAAAATTGTTCCTAAAAGTGTTTATGAAATTATCTGTGGTGAAGCACACTTTATTTTTTTTTCATTCATCACAAACCAGTACTTTTGTGAAATTACTAAAATTCTTCCAAATAAATTACTGAAAAAATATACAAAATATAAGCCCCAATTTTTTTTTATTAGATTCAACAGATACAAAATTGCCCTGAAAATTGCTATAAAGATTTCAAAATGCTTGCTATCAATTTCTGTACTTATCTAGTCACAAACCAGTAATGTTTTGGGGACCACCCTGTGAGCAATTCCACAGAAGTAGTACCAGGAGTCCAGGAAAGTTTCTGAGAGGTGATAAGAGGTAAACCTGTGGACAGATGTATGCCCTAGGTCTTCAGAGCCTGCTGCAGGGCAGACTGTTCTGGTGCCCACAAAGAGAGAAGCAGGTAATGGCCCGTATATTTCCTAAGTGGCCAGGGAGCCAAGCCAAGCCCGAGCAGACTGCAGTCCCATGCAGCTTTGCAGTTGGTCCAGTCTTCTTCCTCTTGTTGGGAGCCAGAATCCAGTCTGTTCATGAAGAACACAGTCTAAATCCCTGCCTTCTGAAAGTCCATACTCCAGTCATGCCATTGAGTCCGTTCTGACCCATAGTGATCCTCTATAGAGTTTCTGAGGAGTTTCAACTGCTGGCCTTGTGGTTCAAACTGACCTTGTGACCCATTGTTTATCCTGCGGTGCCACACCAGGACTCCACAATACTCTAGTCATTGTTGTTGTTCTTAAGTGCTGTCAAATCGGTTCCGACCCATAGCAACCCTGTATAGGATTTCTGAGGAGCAGCTGGTGAACTTGAACCACAAACCTTGTGGTTCAAACCAATTATGCAGTCCAAAGCATTAACCCACAGCATCACACCAGGACTCCACGCTAGTCTTAAGAGGCAAAAAAACAATTATTAAAATAGGTGGTTGTGTGTGAGCAAGTCCATTTCCAACTTATAGTGACCCCATGTGACAGAGTAGGACTGCCCCGTAGGGTTGTCTAGGCTGGCGTCTTTACAGGAGTAGTTCATCAGCTTTTTCTCCTGAAAAGCTGCCCAATGAATTCAAATTACCAACCTTTCTATTAGTTGCCAATGCCACCAAGACTCCTTTCAACTAAACTATATGTATGCCAATGGGTATATGTGAGCAGGGAAGAGCTAGAGGATGGCCAGTTTGAGAAAGATCATGAATACCTGAAGGAGGTCTGGAGGGAGCCAGGAGGGTACCTAGGGGAAAGTGTTCCAGGCAGAGGGAACAGGCTGTGCAAAGCCCCTGAGGTAGAAGCATGCATGGTATGTTCTGGAAACACCTTCCCCAGGAAGTCTTCTCTGATGCCCTCTCCTTGGAGTTAAGGTTGGGATCCCTCCTCTATGCTGCCAGGAAGCTGTTAGCTCATTCCCACCACAGCTGGGATCATTGTGTGTTGGAAGTATCTGTCTTCTGTTTTCCTCTCTGCACTGGTAGCTCCTGGAGGTAGCAAAGAAAAAATTGCAATCGTCAATGTTAAAAAACACCAAGGATGACTTTTATTCAAAGGAAGTTGTATAGGAAGATATAGAAACAAGTTGTATAGGCAGATAAGAATGGGGGTAGGGGTACCACTATAGTGGGGGACACCAGAATCATGTCTGAACCCTACTCCCCTTAGGCACAGGACTGGGAGTTTTTATAAAGCAAGTGATGAGGGGGGTTGAGTGATGTACTGAGGTTCTTTTCTTTTCCTTTTCTTATTTCCAATAAGGCTACTAGATCCCCAGATCCCTGGAGATCCCGGAGGAAGTCGAGGGGAGATGAGGAAGGGGAATTACATTGCTCAGTGTACATCATGAAGTCTTGGTCAGCAACTTGAAGTAAATCCCACTGGTTTCAACAACAAAAAAGTGTAGGATTTCTCAAACAAAGGACTCAAGTAAAACTCAACTTTATCGAAGGGCGGGGACAGATTATAGTCACGGCTGAGTCTCCAACTCCCGAAGTGGCCATAAGAAGGTAGGGTGTGGGGAGGAGGGAGACTGGGTGCTGCTCAGAGGGACAAACTGATGGTGAGACAAGGCAGCTCCTTACTGTTTACTTCCAGGTGGGAGGTGGGCTGGTATGACGCTTAGGCTGGAAGTCTCTCCCCCATGTGGCAAATTCAGAGGCAATAACTACATCTCTCTGAAAGAAGGAAAGGAACCGCCCCCCCCACTGACATTCAAGGATGCTGTAAAAATTCATCAGTGAAATCACAAAATGTATTTGATATAGAAACTGGCTCCTGGGATGATTCTACATACATTTTAAAAAATAGAGCAACCTCAGAATGAGACACATGAGCCTAATCAGTCATTTCTACTTTAGTTAAATGTATCATCAGAATCTTTCCTGAGGGACAAAAAAGTTTGGAACCTCAGTGTGGGGGCAGAGTGCTGAAAAGGGTAGGGTATCAAGGCAAATCCCCCCTTCCACCTCTGCCTGAGGGACCCATCCCCCTCAAAGTAGGAATCACCCAACCCACCTGGCAGAGGCCTCTGAATTTGAATGCTCTCAGGGATGGGGATCTCATGCTCAGACAGAGGTGATGGAGGTGGGCAGAGACCAGTTTCTCTGAACCTGACTCCAAAGTTTGCATTATTTCCTCCTGGAATTAGTCCTAGAACTAGTCCCTTAAATATGTTTGTGCCTATTCTTGGCCATCCCTGAGCAGAAAGAAAATGTGTTTTTCCTAAAACCTGCAGGTGGTGGGTGGGGAACGGTAGGATGGCTCCTCATCAGAGCTGCCTGAATGGGATTCCTCCTTCCAACTGTTCAGCAACTCCTTCATGGCACCTCCTACACAAAACTCTCACGCACAGCATGCACGTACACACCCGCACACACACAAATACACACATGGATACATGTAGACCTAGTTGTTCATGTGTACAAGGACATATATACAAATTTATACACATGCACAAACATACCTGCATATCTGCACACAGCATACATGTACCCAAGTCATACACCATGCACACACATGCACACCTGTATATGTATACACATACACCCACACAAGTGCCAGATTGGAAAGGAAACAAAGAAATTAGCAAATGTTTACTGAGCTTCCACTCTGGCAGGAAACTCTACAGGGATATCTGTAAACTCAAAAAAGCAGTAACAAAAAAAAAAAAGCAATAATAAAGCTCTCTGCCTTCAGAGGCAAGAAGGAATACAGCAGGGAACCCTTTTTTTGTGCCTAATACATTAGAGGACTCCTGGTGTGGTGTTATAGGGTCAGCACTGGACTTTGAACCACAAGGTTGGCGGTTCAAACCCACCAACTGCTCCTCAGAAACCCTACACAGAGTCACTATTAGTTGGAACCAACTCAATGGCACTTACTAACAACAACAATATGTTGGAGTAACCCTGGTGGGGCAGTAGGCTAAGCACTGGGCTGTGAACTGAAAAGGTTGCTAGTTATAGCCCACCAGCCACTCTAAGGGAGAAACATGCGGCAGTCTGCTTCTGCAAAGATTGGGTCTCAGGAGCCCTATGGAGACATCCTGCTCTGTCCTATACGATTGCTATGAGTCGAAATTGACTTGCTGGCAGTAGGTCTGCCTTTGGAATATGTTGGAAGCCCTTTGCAGGCAATTCACATGAAAGAGCTTGGAAACATCTTGGGGCAGAGTTTCTCATTCTGTGAAGAATGAAGTTGGGTCTTGATCAGCAAATGTGATAAGCAGCTTGTCTGCTTCATCAGAGAAGATCTGTTATTTAATCTCCTCATTCTCCAAGCCTGAAAATAGAGACTACATACATTTCCAAGAGATGAAACCGCCAATTTCCACTCCACAAACAGACCATTTTGGAGGCACACATTTTAGTCCATGAAGACCTTACACCACACTCCAGAATGCAGTCAGCATTTGAGAATCCAAAGGAGAAAATCTAACTGGGACTCCTGAAGAGAAGGAGGGGATAGTTGAGCCTGGAATAGTTTACTGTGCATGGAGGAAGAAAGTGCTCAACCATCAGAAGGAGTCAGTTGGACAGGGTTCCCTCCAGTCAAATCTGTGTCCATATGAACAACTGAATAAATAGTGATTGTTGTTGTTAAGTGCCATCTAGTTGGCTCTGACTCCCAGAAACAATGCGTAGGGTTTCGAGGAGCAACTGGTGGTAAATAGTGATGTTGTTGTTGTTGTTGTTAGGTGCCGTGGAGTCGGTTCCAAGGCATAGCAACCCTGTACAGGGTTTCCGAGGCTATAAATCTTTATGGGAGCAGAAAGCCTCATCTTTCTCCCACGGAACAGCTGGTAGTTTCGAACTGCTGACCGTGAGATTAGCAGCCGGATTCATAACCACTATGATACCAGACTCTGATCCTCACCTGAAGACACCTTAGCCAGGATTCCTAACCTTTGTACATAGCACTACCACCTAAAGCCACCACCATTACCATCTGACTCATGGCATCCTCATGTGTGTCAGAGGAGAGATATGTTCCATAGGGTTTCAGTGTGACTGAGTTTTCAGAAATAGATTGCCAGGTTTTCTTCAGAGAACTTCTGAGTGAACTTGATCTTCCAACCTTTCAGTTAGTAACCAAGTTTGTTAATCATTTGCACCAACCCTGGGACTTCTACATTTAGCACTAAAACCAAAAATACAAAAAACTACTGTCACCGAGTAGATTCCAACTCATAGTGATCTTACAGAACAGTGGCTTTCGGAGACTGTAAATCTTTCTGGACGCGAACCGTCCCGTCTTTCACCCACAGAGCAGTTGATGGGTTCAAATCACTGACCTCTCAGCTTGCAGTCAAGCGCTTGGCCATTGTACTGCCAGGGTGCCTCATCATAAATACAATGTGAACATTTTCAAAACACAGAACAGAATGGAAGGTTCCAGCCACTTGTCTCACTGAGTTTTGAACCGCTGGCTTTGGGAACAGACTACTGATATTTTGTCTCAGACACATGAGGTCCGAGCCCCACGTGACAGGTAACTCAGCCTACAGTTGAATTGACATTGATACTGGAGAGAGAAGTAAGGGGCCAGCCAGCCTTCCAGTAATAAAAACAATACGTCTTATAGTGACTTTGGAGAAGACAGAGGAATCTGGAGGGCATTTAGCCCTTACAGCGTGAAATGTTCTGTTAAATTACTAAAAGGGAAGATTCAGGTTTCTTTGAACCTGAAAGATATAGTAATTACTGAACCAGAACTCACAGCAGGCGATGTTTTATGGAACCTAATTAAAACTAAACTGGAGGAGCGAATCATCACGACTGTGTAAAAAAATTCATCACCAAGAGCTAAGTGAGCAGAGCAGAGACAAGAGAAGCACGGATGTGGCCATTCAGGAACTTTCCTGTTCCACGCACTCAAAGCAACAAAGAGGGGACAGAATCCTACTGCACAGTCAAGACTCCGAAAGGATGCAGGGCAGCAAGCGTCCTCACCAGCTACCCACCTCTTGAGGATAAGTCACATGCCTATGGGCACATGCAACCATAGCTCTCCTTTTCACTCAGTCACTGGAAACACAGTCCTCTATTCTCCTCTGGTAGCATAGTGATTACGAATCGGGTTGCGAACCTTAAGGTCAGCGGTTCAAAACTACCAGCCGCTCCGCGGGAGAAAGATGAGGCTTTCTACTCCCATAAAGATTTACACCCTCGGAAACCCTGTACTGGGTCGCTACGGGTTGGAACCGACTCAACGGCACTTAACAACAACATTCTCCTAATCAATCAACCAGGACCCTTGGGGCTCCTGACCATCACCAGCAGAAAGATGGAGATGGACAGATGGGTATTTGTTCTCCATGGAGCCTTGGACACAAATGTGAGCATAAGAGCTTTATATCAACAGCTATCAAGAGGTGCTAGAATAAAGCAAAAACAAAAACAAAAACAAACAACCCTCTACCCAAGCTAGGCTGAATAATAGGTCTTAGACTAGGTCTTCCAACAAACCAAGACCGAAACAAGGATGAAAATGCTGATGCGCCACCTGGGAGGTACAAACCCAGGTCAGTCAGTGTAAGGGACGAGGGAGAGGGGAGTTGTACTGAGAATTCCTTGGTAGGCGCATGAGCTCCTCTGACCAGGCTACAGGAAGTGTTGCGCTCACAGTTATTCCACAGGAAAGAGAAAGGAGGTGGAATTTGTCTGCCCTGGTACTTCCCATGTCTGGCTTCCCATTGGTCAATGCCAACCCCCAGGGGTCTGACTCTCCAACATTTGGCACCCTCTCCTTGAGGTAAAGGGTTTCATGGTGGGAAGAGTCAGAAAACAACCTGATCATCCTGGCTGGTGGCAGCTATCAAAAGAAAAGGCCTCTCACTCCCAGAGCAAGTGGTAGGCTGGTCCTCAAAGATGGCAGTGAAGTCCAGAGGAGGTTAATATCACCAATAAAATCCAAGATTGGGGTCCAACACAGATGGTTCGCCAAAACCAGGAGTTCAGTGGGCATTGCAGAGAGTGTCACCACAAGACATCGTGACATTTCCCAGGTGGATCAGGCATATGGTGAGCTTGGTGGCTAAGTGGGGAGGCAAGACTTAATGTCCTTGGAAATGTAACTAGGACATCAGTAATGGAAGCTCACCTCACATGTCACCATTGAGAGACCTTCCCTGGTACCTTCTCCCGTGTGCCCCTGGCTCCGCTACATTGTTCACCCAGGGCACCTGAACTCATCCTCGGCACCCCATTCCCACTCTCACCCCCTTCCATCAAAGGCCACCCTTGCCCTCAACCTCACCACCACCTGACTCTACCACACCCTACCCTACTCCTCCATTTCTCCCACAACTCCACTCCTACCATCCCATTCAACACAACCACTGCACACACCCACTCTCACCCCAACTCCAAGAACAGTTCCGAGCTGTCCTGGCATTCAGCAGTTCCATCCCAAAGCCATCATGAACACTGACAGCTCTTATAGAAAATCAGAGAAATATAAGCAAATCAAGGACACCATTTAGCTGTTTTTCTCTAAAACCCAAAGATGTTTTTATTACCACCATGGTTAAGGGGGTGCTGGGATTTCACCCAGCTTTGGTTTCTACACATTCATTTGGCTTCACTGGCAGTTACCAGCAGGGTAACTGAATAGAGAGGACCCTGAGTTGAGCCAGCCAGTCCCTCTCCTTTTCAGAAGCTGTGTGACCTCCTCAGACAGCCCCTTGTCTTTCCAAGTTACAGACATAGGACTCCAAAAGGGACAGTTCAGGTGCTTTCATATCACTGTATCAATAACAGTGGCCCTGAGAGATCAGAACCTAAGAGTGTGGAGGCAGCTACCAGGCTCATTCCCAAGGTCAATGCCAGGATCATGGGGACAGTGAGATTGTGCAAGCAGGGGCCTGGGTGTAATTGGGTAGGTGGGTAGTAGGCACCGGAGTCCACCCTTGGGCCTGCTTCCTCCTTCTCCTTCTGAAACCCAGAATAGTTCCAACTGAACCCATTACTCCTCTTGCCAGAAATGCCCAACTTGTGGAGCAAGGAAGCCGAACTATACCTCAAGGGGACAATGAGAAGGCCCCCAACCTGAGCCATCATTGAGGGGCAAGTGTGTGTGGTTGCCTCTTACCACACCTCACCCAGCATAGGCAAAGGTATTCTCAGCCCAGCAAAGTCTTTAGAAAGTGCAATGTTGGGAGTCAAGCCACTCATATCTCAACAAACTAGAAATAGGCAGGGCAGAGCTGTCTGGAATCCACAAGGGGCATCCAGGGATTAATGCAGGTAAAAAGATAACACAGTGCTGCCTGGCCTCCAGGAGGAATAACAGAGCTGGAAGAGCACCTTAAAAACCTGAGCAATCACGCTAATTGAAGCAGCATTTCAAGCCGAGGAAGGTACAATTAGAACTGGCTTCGAGAGGCAGCCAGGCACGCTTCCATTTCATAACGGCTGCTTCTAATTGGAACCAGATTTGAGGGACCCTTTCCCACCAGACACTAGATCCCTGTTATGGATTGGATTGTCATGGACTCCCAAATCTGTATTTTAGGAGAGGTGGATGTGATCTTGTTGGGAAGTAGGCTTTTCTTTGTTACGTTAATTTGGTCATGCCCGAGTAGGACAGGTCGCTCCTTAAACTTAACCACTTCTGAGCAGATTAGTGCAGAGACACACACAGGGGAAGGTGGCTATCAAGGACCAAGAAGTAGTGTCACCTATCAGAAGCAAAAATAGAGAAGGATCTCCCCCTGGGGCCTCACCCCTGACCTTCTGAGCAGTGAGAAAATCAATTTCTGCTCTTTAAAGCCCCCCCCTTGTAGCACTTCTGTTTCAGCAGACTCGGGTAACCAAGACAGACCCAGTGTCGGCTTCTATAAAAGGCTCAGCTTCCACCCGAGTCTGAATTCCCATACTGTCACTATTAGGAAACAAGGGGATGGAAGTTGAGAGTTTCATCTTTGTGGATACGTGGATCAAATTCAAACTGGAAACTCATTGAGTCCCATTCTTCTGAGCATAGATGGCCAGGAGGAAGAGGACTGGAAACTCTGGCCAGGAGTATTGGGCAGGTTCCTGGGCCTCACCTGCCCCCACAGGCACCCAGTGGACCAGGGAGATACCCAGGAGCCCAGGGTGGGGTCAACAGGAGCACCTCATCCATTGTTGTAGTTGTTGTTAAGTGCAGTCAAGTTGGTTCCAAATCATAGTGACCCTGTTACAATGTTACAATACCTTCCGTTTCTTCCCTCTCCCCTCCCTCCAACTCCATTTTGTCTGTTTCCCCGCCCTAAGCTACAAGGCTTGTAGTTTAAAGGACAACATGGCTTTTGATAGGCCAGAGCTAAATCACCCCAGCAATGACCACTCCCTTCCTGTTGAACCTATATAAGTCCCCTCCCTTCCTGTTGATTCCTCTCTCTCTTCCTTCTTTCTCTCCTCCCTTCTGCCTCCTGCCTTCTCTCTCCGGCAGAGGTTATCATCCTCACCCTGAATAAAAGTCTATAGATGGGCCATTTGGAATGAGGTGTGATTGATGAGTGGCACCGGGGTTGTTTTTCCCCTTTCAGACCCTGTATAGGGTTTTCAAGGGATGGCTGGTGGCTTTGAACTGCAGACTGTGGTTAGAAGTCCAGTGCTTATCCTGCTGCGCCACACCAGGACTCTACCTCATCCATTACTAGATACAAAACAATGGCAGCTATCAGTGTATAGGGAGAAGGGGTATCCCCAGAGCCTCCACTGAGTCCCAGGCAGCCCAGATTCAAGAACTAGCCTTTAGAAAATAGGTCCCCTCAGGGTTGCAGGCGTGGCCAAACCTTGAGACCTGCAAACAGTTCTCCAGAACCTTCGAGTCTTCCAGAGCTCTGCAATCTACAGACTGTCCTCTTTGTGTGGCCAGCGGTGGTACCTGGGTGGCTGGGACTAGGACTGTTCAGGTGCCAGGCAGCAGTTAGAGAGGTCCCATGGAAGCAAGGACTTTCTGCTGGCCATGTCCACTGCATATCTCCAGAGTCATGGACAAGAGACACTCAGTACACAGCTGCCTCCCATTAGCCCCAGAATTTAGGGAGAAGAGGTGAGCAGCAGAACATTGCCCCCCCCTCCTCTGACAGCCAGCCCTGTGTCTCTCATTGTGTGCTGAGGGCAAATCTCCCTAGGGTGTGGGTTTGTCCTGCTCAGCTTATAAACACAAGAGCAGAGTGTCACAAGCGTGAGAGACTAAGAGCTAAGACAGCTCCCTGCCCCATGTCTTACCTGGAGCCCTGACTTTAGAAAGAGCCCCATCCCAGTACCCCAAGAAGCAACAATAGTTCTATTTGTGGCTATCTGGAATCCCTCTCCACTTTCCCCTCTGACAGTTGCACCACAAAGTCCCCCAAGAATAGGGTGAGTGCATGGGGTGCCATCCAAACAGGGACTCAATGTGGGGAACAAATCTTCAAACTTGTACACAAATGAACAAAGCAGCTTTATTCAAAATAGTCAAAAGTAAGGATCAGCCCAGCTGTCCCTCAATGGATGTTTGGATAAACAAAGCAGCCTATTTCCATTTATAATAAACAAATAGGGAATATTATTCAGTAATCAGAAGGAATGAAGCACTGATCTATGTTGAAACTTGAAAGCATTTGGATGAGCCTCGAAAGCATTATGTTAAGTGAAAGAACAATAAGTTTTTTAACGATTTTTAAAAGAGCAAATATTGTATGATTCCATTTATATGAAATATCCAGAATAAGTAAATCCATCGAGACAGACAGCAGATTGGTGGTTGCCAGCGGATGGAGAGTGGGAGGAAATGGGGAGGGACTAATGGGTATGAGCTTTCCTTTCAGGGAGAAGAAAATATTCTGCAAATAGATAGAGATGATAGTTGTACAACATTGTGAATTACTAAATGCCACTGAGTGTACACTTTTAAATGGTTTTATGCTATGTAAATTTTACCTAGAAACAGGGGATAAAAAACCAGCATCGAAGTGGTGGTGGTGGTGGTAGTGTGCCAGGGAGTTGGTTCCGACCCATAGTGACCCTGTATAGGGTTTCCAAGGCTGTAAATCTTTAGGGGAACAGAAAGCCTCATATTTCTCCCATGGAACATCTGGTAGTTTCAAATAGCTGACCTTGAGGTTAGCAGTCCAACTCATAACCACTATGCTACCAGAGCTCCTTAGGGTTGAAGTAGGTATGACAAATGCTAACTAACCAGGTAAGAGTGCAGGGACGGTCATTGTAAGCCCAGACATTCCCAGACAAACAGGGACACATAGTCACCTGCCCTTAGATATCATCTGAGGAGGAGTGGTATCACAAAACCAAATGCCCTTGGACTGGAAGCATCTACTTGTCAAAGTCCAAACCCAGGACTACCAGCCAAGTCTGGAAGAGTACATGAAGGCAGAAGCCAGTGGGCCCAGTACCCAAGATGCAGCCATTTCCAGATGGGTAAATATAACCACCCAGTAAACGGGCAAGGTCCAGTCCAAATTACTAAAAACCTGAGGCATCAAACCCTTCAGATGGGAGTACACTTACACGCAAGGTGTGTTCAGCTGGGAGTTCAAACCTACCCAGTAACACCACAGAAGAAAAGGTCTGGAATCTACTTCTATAGAAATCCTGGTGTGGCTCTGTAGGATATGCACTGGACTACTAACTTCAAGATCAGTAGTTCAAATCCACCAGTCACTCCTCAGAAACCCTATACAGGGTTGCTATGAGTCAAAATGAACTCGATAACAACTTCTCTACAGCCTTTGAAGCAGTTCTGCTCTGTAACTGAAGGTGTTCTGGTAGCGTAGAGGTTATGAGTCAGGTTGCTCACTACAAGGTCAGCAGTTCGAAACTACCAGCCATTCTGTGGGAGAAAGGTGAGGCTTTCTGCTCCTGTAAAGATTTACAGCCTCAGAAACCCTATGCAGGCTTGCTGTGAGTTGGAACTGACTCCACAGCACACCACCACCACCACTCTGTAACTGGGGTCACCACGAGACAGAATCAACTCAAGGGCACAAGACAGTTCTTGTTCTCATGTACATGGAATGGCTGGATGACACATGATGGCTGTCTGCTGGACACACCCCCTATTGGAGGAGACTCCTTCTGGAGTGCTCCCTTCAAAGAGTTGATGAGGAAACTGTTCTCAGCACCGCCAGCCTTCCATTTTTAAAGACGCCTCTGCTCATTACCTTTGATTTAGCAAATGAGGCTTTCTAAAGTGCTTAGAAACATAGCTATTTAAGAGCAAACAGTTTCACCACCCAGTCTGCAGAAGTGATGTGTAAGGATATCTTTGCCTGTGCCTTTGAACACAAAGCCCTGCTCTCCTCCTGATCCATCTCCTGGTATCCATCCATACCAGGAATCCTGACTTGGGAAATACATTCTTCCCCATACCAAGAAGCGGTGATGGGTCTGTCTGTGTATACCTAGAGTCTCCCTTCACTTCTCCTCTCAGAGCTGCAAACCCACAAGCCCTTCTGAGAGGCTCAGGGACACTCCTGCTCACACCACACACACACACACAAAGAGTGAGTCTGTAGATGTGTTAATTGATACTGAAATCAAGCTTCTAGAAATAACTACAGCCTGTGCTGGATAAAGACTTAACAAGATGGAAACGTTTTCAAACGGAAGACATTCAGTGTAGCAAGGGGAATTACAAGTCAGCAGAGACTGGTTAGTAAGTGACTTCAGAGGGAAAGTAATTACCCTGAGAAGCTTGAAGAAGCAGGACAGACTAGATAAACAAGGTCTATGTACCAGCAATACCCATTAGTTAAGAAAACAAGTCACTCCCCAACCCAAAGGAAGAGAAAAAGAACCCAACAAAGTTCTCCCCTGACCTTTGTTTGGCCCACAGGTACATAAAAGCAAAATCCCATGTCCATGTTTTACTCCTGATATCCAGGTACAGGGGATGGGTGAGAGAACCTGGACCCAGTGAGCCTGCCTCAAGCACCTTGTAACTTTGTGTCTCCCACACAATAAAGGTCAGATTCATTCAGAGGTCTTCAGTGGCTTCGGTGTCATTACAGTCAAATTGCTGTTAGGTGCCATCAAGTCAATTCCCAATCACAGTGGCGTACACAACAAACCAGAACATGGCCCAGTCTTGCACCATCCTCACAACTGTTATTATGTTTGAGCCCATTGTTGTTGCCACCATGTCAGTCCTC
>NW_006408943.1:694249-696416 GCF_000296735.1 Chrysochloris asiatica | reverse complement strand
GAACAACTGCTTCTTGGTCTAGGTACAGATTTCTTAGAAGTACAATTAAGTGTTCTGGAATACTCATACTTCTCAATGTTGTCCATAGCTTGTGAGGATGGGGCAGGACTGGTCAGCTTTTCGTTCTGTTGGGCACAGGGTGCTGTAAGTCAGAACCGACTTAATGGCACCTAACAACAACAACAACCCACTATTATCATCAGCAGAATCGTGGTCATCTCATTATTCATATGCAATGGAAACACCAATGTCTCTCCCACGGACCTCACAGGGCTAGAGGAAAGAAAATGGAAATTAAATAATGCTTTCCAAATGCAGTGTGCATTATTTCTGATCCCAAAGAACGATGAGCTAGTCTTCTTTCAATCCCTGAATATATCATCTTGAAAACATAGTTCTTAGAAAATTCACATGCCTTAGTTACCTGGTGGTGGTGGTGGTTGTGTGCTGTGGAGTCGGTTCCAACTCATAGCAACCCTGTATAGAGTCTCCAAGGCTGTAAATCTTTACAGAAGCAGAAAACCTCATCTTTCTCCCATGGAACAGATGATAATTTCGAACTGTTGACCTTGAGGTTAGCAGTCCAACTCGTAACCATTACGCCACCAGAGCTGTTTGCCTTAGTTACCTAGTGCTGCTACAACAGAAATACCACACGTGGATGACTTTAACAAACAGAAATTTGTTCCTCTGCAGTTTGGGAGGCTAGCAGTTCAAGGTCAGAACACCGATGCTGCAGAAAGGGCCTTGTCTTCTTTCAGCATCTGTAGGCCCAGCATTCCTTGGAGATCCCCATGTGTCTTGGCATCAATCTTTCCCCAAATCTAAAAGTTTCCTGGTGCCAGGATCGCAAGTCAAAGAGACACATTCCACTCTCAGCTCTTCTTTCTTCATGGTAGTAGGTCCCCCTTTCTCTGCTCACAGCTCTCTCCTTCTATCTTTTGTAAGATAAAAGACCTTGCAGGCCACACCCCTGGAAAACTCCCTCACATCAGGGTTGTAATGGAATTAAGGGTATCCTCTTACTGGTTTATCACATCAGATCACATCTAGGGGAATCATCACATAGCTGCTATATTACATCATTATATAACTGCAAAAGTACTGAGGATCAGGGCCCAACCAAGTTGACACTTTTGAGGGGACACAATTCAATCCATGGCATTATGCTTCGGTTTTCAGCCCCATGCTTTTCTCACTTCAGGGGTCCTACTTTCTGCTTTTATGAATCAGGACCCCATCAGCTTGTCCAGAAGGCATAAAGACTGTTCCAGACTCCACCAGTCAGAACCAAGCTCCTTCAGAGAACACACAAAGTTCTTTTCATTGATTGAGCCCTGAGTTCTGATAACATCATTTCACTGAAAACTCTCTCTATGTGTATCTCTCTCTCTGTCTCTCTGTTATCTCTTACACACACACACACACTCACACACATATCCCACACACGTACACCACTTCCTCTACCTAGCAACCCAGGAATAGCAAGGCAGTATTCTAAGACCTCCCCTCCCCCAAAAGCATCTTAACACTTCACCAGCTCTCACCTGCCACAACAAAACAACACATGACTCTCTGACTCTCTGGTCAAGCACTCTCTGGTCAAACACTCTCTCTTCAGTGACATGTACTTAGACACCAACTGGCATCATGTGATGATGCTCCTGAAAATGTCAAGTTCATCAGGTCAGACATACGTAATTTAAGAGGAGCTGAGTGAGTCTCATACAGATGCCTCCATTCTCTGCTTAGCCTCCAATTCTCAGTGAATTCTGTACTTTGAAGATGATTAAGAGGTAAGCCTCCTCTTAGCTCCAGAAAGCACTGACTCAGAGAAAAAGAAAAATGAAGGAAGGTGGCAAGAGTCAGGGATCAACAGTTCTCACCAAACCTGGGGAGTATATGATTGCCATGATCCACCATAGAAGCCATGCTTTCCATCTGTCCATACATCCATACATTCATACATGCAGACAGACATACACCCACCAACTCACCTACCTACCATCCATCCACTTTTCTATCCATCTACTCACCCACTCATCCGTATCCATCTATCCATTGAAGTGATTTTCCTCCCAAAGGATTTTAAATACAAATTGACTGATTCCATAGCATTCATAGCATTAGAGATTCCATAGCATGCCATAGCATTAGAGATCATCTG
>NW_006408943.1:688803-692089 GCF_000296735.1 Chrysochloris asiatica | reverse complement strand
AGTCGGCGGGTGGAGTTCACCAGTCACTCTATGGGAGAAAATGAGGTTTTCTGCTCCCACAGAGATGTGCAACCTCGGAAACTCCATATCTAGGGTCACTATGAGTTGGAACCAACTTGCAGCAGTTACCAACAACAACAAAAATGTAAGAGTAGATCCTAAAATTTCTTTCTTTCTTTTTTTTTTTTCAGACAGATATTGAGGCTTTTTACATGTCTCAGCAATAAAATAGTAAAGTCGTTGTTGAAATATTTTCTCTTTCTTTCTATTTATTCTTTGGTTCTATTCAGCACAATTCTTACAACACTCTCAAGAAGGATATGCTTAGAACCTCACCTCATTTTCAGCCAGGAACACTGCAGATCCTATCTTCACATATGACCTCTATCAAAGTCTGGACTTCAGACTACAATATTTCATTCCTTTAAATGGGCTATCTAATCAGGGCCAACATTGTTTCCCAAATGACTTTGTCATAGCAGTGGATTGAATGATTCTACATGTTGAAAGTGAAGAGGTTAAGCAATACCAAGTCACAGTATCCCCACAGGAACCCTGTTATTAATTCAAATGGATTAGGAAGATAGATTTAAAAAAATCTTTTAAGTTGCCTTTTTGGCAGGCTGGGAACTTTGCAGAAGGAGTAGCAAAAGAAGTAGATCTCTGTGATATCCCATTCTAGATATCCTCTCAAAGAAAAAGAGGGGGTTATAATTTTAAGAGAAAAGGATTATAGAATAAGCCCAAAACTAGGCTTATTTTTTATGACCTACACAAAACTAACTGCCCTAAATATTTTGACTACCTCAATCTCTTCCTGCAACTTGGATTAGCATCAAGAGCCTTTCAGAATTGATTTGATGTAATGCTGCTTTATTTCATTATTGATTTCAGTTCCAGAGTAAAGCCAGAAGATCTTGTCCACATTTAGAACATAAATGCTACCATGCTGTCTAAATATTATGTCTCACTGTCACATTTCGACAATGAAAGTGTAAACATACTTTTAATTGACCTTCAAGCACTTACAGCAAATGTAATTCATAAGAATGCCAGGATTGGAGCCTCCTTTCATCATTAATACAATGTCCTCTGGCTATGCAAACACTCATAAAGCCATTTCTCTTTACTAAAAGCAAAAACATATGGAGTCTTCCCTCAACAAGAGCCATCTCCACCATTTTCCTCCAAGAAGAAGACTGAAAAGACAAAGAACATAAGTAATGTGTCCTCCTACATGAAGGGTATGTGGGTCAACCAGCAACCACCTAGAAATCAGTTATTCTCTCTTGTAACAAGCAATTCTTTTAATGGATGAAGGTTAAGAATATCTAATACTGTGGACAGAGCACTAGATTCACCATTCATAAAGATTCCTAAAGAAAAAAATGACTTAAATGTCTATTTAAGAAAATGCCCATTTTCTTTAAAGCAAAAAAAAAAAAAAATTTGAAAGACTAAGTCTGAATACAACAGTTTTCAAGCTTAATGCTTTTTATAAAGGGCCAGGTAGAAATATTTTATAATTTTCCGATCTTACAATTTTTTTCCCAAGTACTCAACAGTACCGTGGTGATACAAAAACAGACATAGACAATACATAATGAATGAGCACAGCTGTGTTCCAGTAAAACTTAGCTCACAAAAACAGGCAAATTCGGCCTGTGGGGTGTACTTTCCTGACCCTGTTTTAAGTTGGTAGCATTAAGTGTGGAAAAATAGTGGGGGAGTCATCAAACAGATAGGACTTCTAAGGTGTCTGATTATACAAGGACAATGATGCTGTAACCAGATCTTGACTCAGGAGACTTACCTTCCACTAAGAGATCAGCTTTGTATCTCTTGGTCCCAGAAAAAAACTCAGCAAACATATCAATGAAGTGCCATCATTTTGCCCTGCAATTTGACTTCCTTAAGCTTTGCTTCATAATCTTAACAGTTAGAATTAAGGACTGAAAGAGTGAAGAAGATTCCAAGACACTACCAAACATCCATCTACAGGTCATTCCTCTGCCCTCAACCCAGGAAGCCTTCCTGGGACCAAAGAGAGAGTCCCGTGGACCAATATCCCCACACAAGCATCCGGGGTCACTGAGCAGCACTGACCTTGTCCTGTTCACCTTAGAAATGGCTCCGGTCTAACGACAAGGTTAGTAAGAGAAGATGGTTCCTTAGAGAATGTAACCCAGGGGAGAAGGATGAAAACCAAGGCAAGAACACATAGAACAGGCTGAAACGCTTCTTCAGGAAAGCATTACTCAACTGTAGATCTGAGTACTGCTTCCATAATTAAGCACTTTAACAGTTAATTGGCTTCAGCAATTAAAAATAAAAGACTAGATTCAATTTCCACTACCTTAAAATGCAATCTAGACAATTTATGGGGGGAAAAAAACAAGTATACTACAGAGATGAATAGACTTTTTCATGCCATAAGCTTCTCTAAAAGCACTTGGAGAGGTAAAAATATTCTTAAATCAAAGGAAATGCCATACTTAATAAAACAAAAGTTGGCATAATTAATGTAGTGGTTCCTTCTGTAATTGGAAAGAACAAATAAAGAGATGTGTTCTACCAGATAGGCTTCCTTCTGGATGAATCCATTGAGAACGTTCAATTATAAACTGAAAAAAGGATCAAGCTGTTAAAAAGATTCTCAGACCTTGTATTGAGCCTCCTGCAATTCAGAATATGTACGTGGTCTGAGCAGAAGGTACCATCACTGAAAAGGGGGAACTTGCAGATAATCACCTCTGGGAGGAATCAACAGAAGTAAGATGATAATGACCAGGATCCACAGAACCAAATACAAAGATGAGGGTGGAAGTTTCTAGAAGAATGTATTTGTTTTCTACAGCTGCTCTAACTAAGTGCCACAAAGTGCAAACTAGCTGCAAAAGTACATCAAGAGGGAACTGCCGGAAGTCCAAGCCTGATTCATAAGAGGATATAGAGCAAGGGATATTATTACTGGCATCAGATTGATCTTGGCTGAAAACAGAGACTACCAGAAAAATGTTTACTTCTGCTTTATTGACTATGCAAAGTCTTTTGACTGTGTGGATCATGACAAGCTGTGGATAATATTGGAATGAAAGGGTATTACAGAAAACTTCATTGTGCTCATGAAGAACCTGGACATAGATCAAGCAAGAGGTAGTTGTTCAAACATAACAAGGGAATAAAAGAGGACTTAAAATATTTACTGATGCACATCAAAGACTACAGCCTTCAGTATGGATTGCACTTCAATGTAAAGAAAACAAAAATCCTCACAATTGTACCA
>NW_006408943.1:677024-684528 GCF_000296735.1 Chrysochloris asiatica | reverse complement strand
AATCCTTTCAATCCTGGTACAATCAAGATAAGCTTTCTCAAGATGGCGGCTCTTGGAACAGCTGAGTGTCTTGATCCAGAAAATAATGAATTTCTGGATTCTCCTGCAAATTCCCCAGCTATAAACCCTCCGAACCTCCAAACATACCTTTATATTTGTTACAGAGTTCCAACACCAACTAATGACCAACTAATGTACAGGATTGTATATGCAATACTATTTACAATTGTTGCCTTTTACTCTTGGGTACTTTTCAGTGTCTTTCTTTGCCTTGACTATATTGTGCTGATTTCTTTCATATTGTGTACTGTCACATGTATCTACTATTTAGTTAGTGATTTTCCCTCCTACCCCAGGTAACCATCAAATAATGTTTCTTTCTGTATGTAAACTATAATAGTGGCTTCATACAATATTTGTCCTTTTTTGGAATTGGCACATTTCACTCACCATAGTGTCCTCCAGGTTCATCCATGTTGTAAGATATTTTGCAGATCCATCATATTATTTAGTATCACACAGTACTGTGTTATGTACCATAGTTTATTTATCCATTCTTGATGATGGACACTTAAATTAGTTCCATTTTTTTCTATTATGAATAACGCTGCAAGACATTTATGTCTATTCATCTCTGCTCTTATTTCTCTAAAATTTATAATGGCAGTGGGATTGCCAAATTGTATAATATTTCTACTTACAGCTTTTTGTGGCTGTGCCATACCATTTTCCACAGTGGTTGTACCATTTTACATTCCCACCAGCAGTGTATGAGTGTTCCCGTCTCCTCATGACCTCACCAGTAATTATTGTTGTCTGGGATTTTTTTATCAGTCCCATTATTGTTGGCATGAGAAGCTACATCATAGAAGTTTTGATTTGCAATGTGGTGCTGTGGGTTAATGCGCTGGACTGCAAGGTCAGTTTGAACAACAAGGTTCAAGTTCACCAATCGCTCCTCAGAAACCCTGTACAGAGTTTTTATGAGTTGGAACTGACTCAACAGCACATAAAACAACAACAACAACAACAATGGCTAATGATCACCAAAACTTCTTCACATGTTTGTTGGCCACCTGAGTGTCTTGTTTTGGCAGAGTTCATGTCCTTTGTCTAGATTTTAATTTAATTGTTTGTGTTTTTCTTGTTGAGATATTGGAATTTTCTATGTATTTTAGACATTAGACCCTTGTCCAATTTTTGCTCTTTTTACTTTTCTGGAGAAATTTTTCAGTAGGATTTTTAATGGCTGGGTTTTGGGAAGTAGAACACTATGCTTTTCTTTCAAGGAACCTCTGGGTAGACTAGAACCAATGACCCTCTGGTTACAAGCAGAGCACATTAATCTACTACCACACAGAGAAGGCCTTTCATATTAGCAATAATGAGTGCACACACACACACACAGCACACTCATAGCACACTCACAGACATATGGATACATATATACAGAGACATACATATAAACACATGTTTCACACATACACACAGTCATATACATATGTACACATACAGTCACATCTTTCCACATACTGAGACACAAAAATACAGACATGGAGTACACAGAAATACACACATTCAAATTACACATCTATATGCACACCCTACACACCAATAAAGCACACACATTCCATTTAACAGATGATATATACACAGATTTGTTTCCTGGCCTGGGACCAGGAACATCTTTTATGATGATTGGGAAAACTTGGCATAAAGAAGGATTAAGCAACTCTGTCCATATCTTACCAAACTCTGTGCTCTTAAGATGAGATATTATGTTTAATTATGTATTGGAGTCCCTGGGTTGGGCAAACAGTCAGTTGATCACTAATGAAATGTTGGAGGATCAAATGTACTTAGAGGCACCTTGGAAGACAGACCTGGAGGTCTGTTTCTGAAAAATCAGCTGTTGAAAACCCTATGGAGCGCAGTTCTACTCTGACACACATGGGCTCACCAGGAGTTGTAGTTGACTTGAAAGCATCTAGTTTGAT
Organism: Chrysochloris asiatica; assembly: GCF_000296735.1. Classification (NCBI taxonomy): domain Eukaryota; kingdom Metazoa; phylum Chordata; class Mammalia; order Afrosoricida; family Chrysochloridae; genus Chrysochloris; species Chrysochloris asiatica. Next base: position 682,531 of record NW_006408943.1, on the reverse strand, counting down.
TTTGGTAATGGTATTTACATGTCACCAAGATTCAACATGTAGCCTTGCACATAGTAAGTGCTCAATGTATTATGCACCAAGTATGATTTGTCTGGACTTTAGTATGTAAAATCAAGTCATCAGAGGCTTTGGCCCTGTATTCCTCCAGCATCTCCCACCAGGAGCATTTAAGGCTTTCCTCCTGAACCCAGTGCTCCTGTGTACTTAGAGAATCAGCACTCAGGTCATTGGCAGCCCCTGCTGAGTTGTATCTATTTCAGGCAGTCATTCCATAAGAAGTAGGTGAAAGAGGAGACCAAGAGGGAGAATTCTGCCTAACTTCAAATCTCAGTTTCACTCTCCCAGATTTGTGGCCTCTAGAAATTTGCTCCAGTGTTCTGTTCCTCAATTCTCTGCTTTGTGACCTGGGAACAAGACTAGTTGCTTCACCCTGATTGCTGAGGTTTCCCCAACCTTCCATTGCTGTGGAGTCAATTTGGACTCATAGTGATCCTATAGGATGAGTAGAATTGTTCCTTAGGGGTTCTTAGACTAAATCTTTACGGGAGCAGACAGCCTCATCTTTCTCCCTGCTTTGAACCAGCTGCTGGTTTTGTGGTTAGCAGCCCACGGCTTAAGCCACAGCACCACCAGTCCCCCTTTGTTGAGGTTTAGGTAAAATGAAACACATAACAATCTTAGGGAAGACTTGGTTCAAAACAAATTCTCCTTAAATGCTGGCTCTTGTCATACCAATGAGGACCCCTTGTGGCACAGATGGTTAAGCGATCTACTAATGACCGAAAAGTTGGAAGTTTAAATCCACCCAGCATCTCCACAAGATAAAGAGCTGTTGGTCTGCTCCCCTAAAGATTGTTGTTGTTGGTGTTAAGTGCTGTCCAGTTGGTTCCAACTCATAGTGACCCTGTATAGGGTTTCTGAGGAGCAGCTGGTGGGTTTGACCTTGTGGTTAACAGTACAGTGCTTATATCACAGCACCACACCAAGACCCCACAGCTCTAATCTGCCACATGGAGTCACTATGACAGCACCCAACAACATCACAACAATACCACTATTGTTGTTGTTGTTAAGTACCGTCAAGACAGTTCTGACTCATAGCGACACTGTATAGGGTTTCTGAGGACCAGCTGGTGAGTTTGAACCCATGATCAAGTGTTTATCCCACAGTGCCACACCAGGACGCCACTAGTTGCCATCAAGTCGATTCTGACTCATGGTGATCGCAAGTGCGTCACAGTAGAACTGTGATGCAGAGGTTTTCAGTGACTGATTTTTCAGAAGCAGATTGCCTATGGGTAGATTCAAACCTCCAACTTTTCAGTTAGCAGCCAAGCATGTTAACTATTTGTACAGCCCAGGGACACTTCCTTCTAGCCACTCTAGCAAGATCAAAGGACTAAGCATGCTCTGTAAACTATCCAGTGCCCCGCAAATGCTACTGCAGATATTAACAACACACCTGATTCTGGATCGCTGCATGGTCAGCCTGATAAGCAAGCGTAGTTTCAGAAGGAAGCAAAACCAAAGGCAAGCATCTGAAATTAGCTAAGAGCATATGTAAAAACATCTTAATGATTCATCCACTCATTTTCCTCCATTTTTCAAACCCACCAGACCCGTAAGGTTCACTTTTTACATTCATTATGAAGTCAAAGAACAAAACCCTAAATCCAGCAATCAGGAGACTGTAGTGGTTTACTCTAAGCATGAGGAGGCTTTCTGTGTTGTTTTGTTTGTTTGTTTGTTTGTTTGTTTGTTTGTTTGTTTTGTTTTGTTTTTACAAAATATACCATGGTCCAGGAACGGGAGAGCATCCTGGATTCCAAAGGGCAAACAAAGGTGTCTTGGGGAAACCCCTTCTTGCAGCACAAGGTTGGTTCAGGGAGTGTGGCCAGTGGCTGACCTACCCACCAACAAGTATAATGTGCTCTTTTAGAGCACTGGAGGGCAATGTTTTTGAGTCTTTTTTGGAAATCAACATTTTTGTCAAGGAGGTTTTCCTTACTGGAGTCTCTTTCTCTCTAACAACTCCATTTCATTTTCATTGCTCTTGATTCTCATGTTGTTATTAAGTGCCATTGAGTCAGTTCCAACTCACAGCAATCCTGTATAGGGTTTCCAAGGAGCAGCTAGTGGGTTTGAACCACTGACCTTGCAATTCAAACTGACCTTGGGGTCAAGCATTTATCCTACAATACCACACCAGGACTTCTTGAGCGTCATAAAACCTTGATTCTCATAAAACCTATCAATTCTTCACCATAAGCCTCCTTCCATTGACACCCTCCATTTAAAAGGCCTGTGACTTTGGACAGGCCATTTGACCTTTTAAGCCTCTGTTTACCTTCCTGGATCCTTCTGGGGACTGTTGAGAGAACTAGATAGAAACAGGTGCAAAGGACCACACCTCAGTCATCACTCCATACCTATCCCTCAGGCTGACCAACATCTTATACTTGAACCTCTCTGTCTAGAACCTGTCCCCAGTCCTGCAGCTACTTCTCTGTGCTGACTTCTCTATGATTTCCCATGCCCTGCACACACTCCCATAAGTACACACTCACACATAACTCTCACAGTTCACATACTCACATGCTCACACATATACACTATCATAACTTCACACATTCATATGCATATGTACAAATATGCACATTCACACACATATGCACGCACACACTCTCACACATGCACTCACTTACATACACTCTAAGGTGCAGATGCTACTGAAGACTCAAGTCTGTCCCCTCTAAAACTTGAGGTGCATGCCAAAAACAGAGTATGAAGGTTTGTCACCTCCAACATGCTGATCAGGAGTTTATACCCAAAAAATATGTAAAGAGATGCTGCCTCCTTTTTGATTATACTACATTTGCAAAGGGTTGTTCACCTCTAGATAGTAGACTGATCTTAAGATAAAGTGGATTCTTGCCCAATGGGGACAGAGATCAGATAGTAATCCAAAGAATCAAAACCACCTATGCCTGACCCCAGTAAGGAGTTAACTCATCTCCCTCTCAGCCTCACACTCCATAAATGCTCATCACAGTTATCTGGGACCAGATGGGTAGGCCACTGAGAATGGCCTCCAACAAGTATCAATATGGAACAACACAGCTGGCCTGGAGACTCTGACACAGTGCCATTGGCCATTTTGGCACTATTGCACATTCCAAAAAGCAAGACTCCCTTCTGCAAGTGCACTCTGGAAACCTCACTAAGTTGGAAACTTCTCATAAGCAGAGCAGAAGGAAGGCATCTTTCATAACTGTGGTTCTCTGAGACAATTTCTAAATGTGTTTGTCTTCCGTCAGCTCTGCAGAGTTTGCTCAACACCCATTTCAGTAAGGAAGGTGCCTCCAAGAAAGCTGGCAGAATATCCGTGACAAGAACCATTTTACATGAGGAAATCCCAATTCCATTTGGCTCCATTGGGTCAAAGGGGATGAAGACAGTTTTCACAGGTTCATGTATGATAAGCTATCATCTTTCAGTTGAAATGACCCAAAAGAAATTCAATTGTGCACAGCAATGAGCAGATACCTTACCCAATCATACGTCTACAGTATCACCTCCAGAGATCTGAATAGACAAACCCCATTTTTTAAAATGAGGTCATTCAACTGGAAATGCCCTCAGAAACCATTTTTAGATTGAGGTGATATGGTGAATCGATTGGATCAACGAAGACCTGAAATTCTGCTTCATTGATTTGGAATGTGAAATAAGATGAAAAGAAAGCAAGGACAGAAAGAGGCTTAAAAAAATGACCTAAAAATTTTACTGGGCAAAATTAAATGTGAGATTATCTGAGAAAGGACAAAGATTTCATAATGGCCGTGCCATAAGAAGGGAAGTATGTTCTTCAGTAATCACAGTCCTTTTGTTAATATTTGAGATCACCAAAGCACATGCCAAATTAAGAAATTGTTTAGACTGCATTCCCCAGAGTCGAATACCTTGCATTCTCAGGCACTTGCATAAACACTTACTGGATCATCCAATGGTACACACTTGTTCTTTCCTCCAAAGTCCCCCCTTGACAAATCTGTTGTTTAAAGGATGACTACCTAGTATGGTTATTAGAAGACAGGCTTTGGAATCAGACACACTAGGTTTCAAACTCCAACCCCTTCACCCCCACCCCCAGCCCTCACTGCCTGGATAAACCTGGCTGAATCTGGTTTCCTAATTTCTAAAATGGAGATAATAATGGTCATGCCTCATTGAGTTACAAATAAAATGATGTAAGAAAACATTTATCACAGTGCCTGACCTAGTAAGTGCTTAATAAATATGAATTATTTGAATAAATACAGTGCTACCCACAGCTTCACGATCTATAAGAATGATTATTTTTAGAAAGTGTTTTATGGCTAATGGGATTATCTGATTAAGTGGATATATTAGAGTAATTAACACTAGTTGCTATAACAAATAACTCCAAAATCCCAGTGACTGAAAATAATAAAAGTTTATATCGCCCTCATATCATAGTCCAAAGTAGTTCAAGTGGCACTTTTGGTTCTCCTCCAAGCAGTGACTCAGACAGAATGCCAAGATTCTTCCATCTTGTAATATTAGTAACTTAATAGTATATAGTCTGAGCGTTTACCAAGGAAATGGAAGAGTGAGAATGGATGGTCATGGCTAGGTCCTTCTGGCTTTATCCCATTGGCTAGAATCCAGTCATGTGACTATAGCCTAGCCAAGGACAGCTGGAAAATATAGACTTCCAGAAAGAGAAAATAGAACTAATGGTCATTTTGTTTGTCTGCCTCAGAGGTTTAAACGTTGTTTTTATTAGGTGCCATCCAGTCAGTTCCGTCGTCTCTTTCCACAGATGTAGTCAATTTGATTTCTGTGTATTCCATCTGGTGAGGTCCATGTTTATAGTCATGGTTTATGTTGTTTTAAAGAGATATTTGCAATGAAGAAGTCATTGGTCTTGCAAAATTCATCATGTGATCTCCAGAATTATCAAGGCCATATTTTCCAACTACTAATCCTTCCTCTTAGTTTCCAACCTTTGCATTCCAAGCACCATTAATTATCAATTTATCTTGATTGCATTTTTGATCAATTTCAGGCTGAAAAAGTTGGTAGAATTCTTCAATTTCTGACACCAGGATACTATATGGAAATATTTTCAATTAAAATCCTAATTTATTTTCTAGACATTTTAAATGGGAAAGAATTGGTCCATTTAATTGTCTTTTTGTGCTAATCTGGTTTTGTTGTTGTTGTTAAGTGCTGTCAAGTCAATTCCAACTCATAGGGACCCTGTCTAGAGTTTCCAAGGAGCAGTGGATGAATTTGAACCACTGACCTTATGATTCAAACCAACCTTGCAGTCCAGTGCATTATCCTGCAGCAGCACAATCAGCCATACTAGAAGCTCCTTTTACTTTTCATAAGGCTAACCAAGAGACAAAAGTCGGACGGTGAATAAGGAAGATCATAGAAGAATTGATGCATTTGCATTATGGTGTTGAAGGAGAATA